>NC_080632.1:34671476-34842066 GCF_027887145.1 Ammospiza caudacuta | reverse complement strand
CTGCTTGGTGTTATTTTCCACCACTGTCTTTGAATGGTCTCATCAATCTGAGACAGAGGAGTCTGGAATAGGCAGACCTGAAGTCTGATCTGTTCAGACAATGCCTATGTTTTATTAGGTTTATTTTGTTTAGCAGCAGCACTGTTTCTGGCATTGTGCTGTTCCCAAATACAGAGAGCCCTGACTAAGCTGAATCATCATGAGATTGAACTGATGCTGATGGGAAAGCACAGCACTCTGCTAAGCTCATCATTTCCCACAAAACTGTGCCATGGAAGATTCTGCCCTCAGTAAATTCTAGCCCAGTGCTCAGTATTCACATGGACTTCCCACAGCTCCTCTGAGTGAGACGCATCTTTCCTGACACTGCCCTTAAGAACACCCCACCCCTTCTTGCTGGACTTCACATTTCATCCCGCCAGCAGAGGTGTTATGCAATTTCAGCGTTGTTTGCTGCATTTCCCCATATGCTGGTGAAGAATCTCCCAAGGGTTCTAATGGTGGTAAGGTTTCTGCTCTCTAGTATGACCATCCAGAGACCTTCCCCACAATTCACACGTTTCCCCAACATCTCAAGCTCACAGACATGCCTGTGAACAGCCCAGCTGACCAGCTGGCTCCCCTCAGCCTGCACCACCCATGGTGGCTGTGCTCCATATGCAGCCACAGCTCATGTCCAGCCTTACTGAGACTTCCATACATGTCACTGAGCTCTCACAATCAGCCCTGCTGCTCACATCTGGAAAATAAGGCTGAAAAAGAGCATACAGACTGTGAAGCAGCTTCATTGCATCTAGCCTTGAACCAGTCAAATCCAGACACTAACTGTAGAAGCAGTGCTCTCCAAGGGTACTGTCTCCTAGTGGGCATTTGTCCCAGAAATTGGAGACCTGTTTGGAGCTAGTTCTTGAACTTCAAGATGAGGTGTGTTGGCTGAGAAGGTGAGTTTCTCCCGTCTTCTGGTGTGTTGGCTAGGGGGTCAACCGTGCCTTTCTAATGCACAGACTCAGGAGGTGGTCATGGTCTTCCTTCCCCTTGGCCTCGGTGTTCTCTGTTTAAGGCCTGGCTTAAGGCATGGTTTTGGCTCAGTTCTCTATGCTCTAAAGACAGAGATAGTCACAGAGAGATTTCTTTCAAGTTGTGAAAATGGTAGATGAAGATGGTATTTTCAATGGTTATGCATATCTTTTAAACGGATGATGCAGAGTACCATAGTATCACAGCATCGTTTAGATTGGAAAAGACTTTCAAGACGATCAGTGTGACTGCTAATGTAGCACTGCCAGTCCTGTCCAGCTGCCCAGAGGCCAGAAGTCTTCCCCATTTTCCCTTTACTAAACTATTTCACTAAACCATGAAGCCATGAGTGTCAAGTGTCATGCTTTGCTGGAAATTTAGTGCTTCCTTCTAGCTGCACACAGCGAATTTTAACATTCTTATTCCCCTCTTACTGGAAGGAGCAACCTGTTTATCACTCATGAAAGAGAGTATTTGCTTAATCATAGTTTTTACACACCTCTCATCTGACCAACCTGCTACTGTCACACAGGCTAGCATACAAACATCAGTCTCGTTGGTAAAAATGAAGTGTAAGAACCAATGTGTTAGCAGTCTTAAACCAGACAAGAATAAATATAAGCCACTTCTTTCCTTTTTTCCATTAAAGAACTGATTTTCCCATTTCACATTTTATCTAATAGTAGTGGGTTGCTTTACAGGCTGGACTCTACTAACTCAAGAGATTTAGCTTTTAATTTGTTTAAATCGAGATTGTCATAAGTGTTATTTGAGCCCCAAAACCTTGATAGTGTTTCAGAAGCTCTCATTCAGCAATTGAATAACAAGTATTTCTGCTAATGAACAAATTCGTTTTACCTAGGTCTACAATTTTTTTTTACTATTTTTGTTTATTCAAGTATCATTCAAAGCATTAAGGGCACAAGTGAGAACTGATTTTTTTTTTCTGCATCTGCCTTCATTTCTTTACATTCCAGGAATCACAAGATACACATAAAAAATTTCTTGTTGAACCCTTTTATTTCTCAGACATTTAAAGACTGAGTATAGCTAGCCTAACAAGCTCCCAACAGTGCTTTTTCAAAAGCACTGTTGATAGTGCTCTTCAGGCCTGAGTAAGAGGAAGAACTATTTTAAAACAGAATTTATTGTTGTTATGGATTGACACTGGCCAAACACCAGGCACCCATGCAAGTGGTTCATTCACCCTGTCCAGCCACAGCTGATCAGAGAAAAGAAAAAAATTCAAAAAGGGTTCATGAGTTGAGACAAGGACTGGGAGAAAACACTCCAAGGGCAAAATAAGCTCAACTTAAAACATGGATTTATTACTAACAGAGTTAGGGGAGGGTAATGAGAAGTAAATTAAGCCCTTAAAAAGCCCCTGTCTTCCCCTATCCCTCCCTCCTTCCCACCAAGAGTGCAGGGAGACCGGGCATGGGGGTTTGGTCAGTTTGTCACCCCGGATCTTCCACTGCTGAGGGAGAGGAGTCCTTACTCTGCTGCACCATGGGGTCCCTCCCACAGGGGAAAGTTCTCCATGCACTTCCCCAGTGTGGCTCCAATCTCACGAGCAGCAGCCCTATCAAAGCTGCTGCAATGTGAGTCCCTCCCACAGGGACACACTCCTCCCAAATGTGAGTCCCTCCCACAGGCACACAGTCCTCCCAAAACTGCTGTGGCGTGGGTCAGTCTTCCTGGATGCAGTCCTCCAAGGACAGGCTGCTCCACCCTGGAGGCAGGGGCCCACTCTCTCCACCAGGTCTCCCAGTGGATCACAGCCCCCTCCAGACATCTGCGTGCTCCAGCATGGGCACTTCCCCCAAGGGCTGTGGTGGATCTCTGCATCCCCTGTGGGTCCCCAAGGGCTGTGGGTGGATCTCTGCATCTCCCATGGATCCCCAAGGGCTGCAGGGGCACAGCTGCTTCACCACGGTCTCACCACGGCCTGCAGAAGAACCTCAGCTCTGGTGCCTGGAGCGCCTCCTCCCCTCCTTCTGCACTGACCTTGGTGTCACCATGTTCTTTTCCTCACATGTTCTCATCTTCTCCTCTTCTCTGGCTTGGAAAAAAACTGTACCACACTTTGTTTTGATTTTCTTCTTAAATATGTTATCGCAGAAGTGTTACCAACCCCTCTCATTAGCCCAGCTTTGGCCAGCAGCATGTCCATCTTCAGAGCCATCAGGGATTGGCTCTGCCAGACATGGTGGAAGCTTCCAGAAGCTTCCTACAGAAGCCACCTCTGTGCCCCCCCACCACCAAATCAGGCTGTGCAAAACCAACACAGTTGTCCAGGCCTGTCAGCACCTTGGGCTATGCTGCATGTTCAAAATCTCTCATTATATTTCCTGCATCTCTGGTAGCATACTAGCAGAATTCATGGGCCCCTATCTACACTCTTTTTTTTCTTTTTTTCTTTTTTTTTTTTTTTGATAAGTGGCAATTTGAGAATATTTGTGACAATCTCTACAAAAGATGCTGCAAAGTACAAATGTTTAAGATTCAGCCACTGTTGGAACCTCAAACCAGGGCCCGATCAACACTGACTGCACAAAACTCTGTAAGATTAGTGCTCTGTGTTTAGGTCAGGTTTTCCTCCTGTGCTGGTTTTGGCTGGGATGACTTTTTTTTTAGATTTCTGCTGGAGATAGTATTGATAACTCAAGAATGTTTTCATTATTGCTGAGAAGTGTCAGGGCCTTTTCTGGCCCTCATACCACCCCACCAGAGTGGGCCAAGGGTACTGTAGGAGTTGGGAGGGGGCACAGCTGACCCCAGCTGACATAAGGGATATACCAGATCACATGTGCTCAGCATATAAAGAGAGGGGAAGAAGGATGATGTTTGTCTTCCCCAGTTACACATGATGGAGCCCTGCTTTGCTGGGGATTGTTGGACACCTGCCTGCCCATCAGAAGTGACAACTGAATTCCTTGTTTTACTTTGCTTGCATGAGCAGCTTTTGGTTTACCTATTAAATTGTTCGTAACCCATAACGTTTTTTTATTTCTACTCTTCTGATTCTTTTCCCCATTCCACCACAGAGAGTGAGCAAGTGCCTGTGTGGGGGTTTAGTTGCTACCTAGGGTTAAACCATGACACCTACAAATATGCAAACAAAATGCTGCACACATACTCAGCGCAGCAGGAGAGGGCAGGGAAGTGTTTTCTTGCACTGCACTTCAGGTGGTCTTTCTACCTTTACGTAAGGCTTCAGCTGATATGCTGAAACGTGAAGCTGACAGACAGGGCATGTGGAAATACCACTATGATTCAACCCCATTTTCTTCAATAAATGTCATGAAGAATCTGTAAACCATGATAAAATTACCCTTGTTGCCCATAGTATTTATTAAAAGTGTGTTATGTAGCTTACCTAAACAAGGTTATGCACTGTCCAGTATTTAGGAAATGAGCTGGAGTTTTCTCATATTGGCAGCCTTAAAGCTAAGGTGTTGTTTTGAGTTATTTCAAGACACTGCCTCCATGTGTGCCATGCCACATGCTTCTGTTTCTGGCACTACATGTAACTGCAATAAAATGAAATTATTAATGCATAAAAATATTTATTCAGTCTTTCCCTGTTTTGAACTTTTATCTATAAGACAACAGTTTCCCCATTGTATTCGGTATGTGAGGTTATTTCATAAAATTCTACTTATTTATATGGAGCTTTAAATTACAGCCTATTTGCAAGAGTTTTGTTTCATACGTTTAAAGACTTTTTTGAGCCTGCACCTGCAGACCATTTGACCATGCAATGGTCAAATACAGTGCAAGCAAAGCAGCTTGTGATATCACCTACAGAAAGTGTGTTACATGGCTGAATTCAGCAGAATGGACAGTCTTGGTGTGAGTCCAGCCACTCGCCACACGCACCAGACCTTAAACCGTGGTCCTGCGGCAGCATGTGTCCTGACAAGACGAGTTCAGGTGGAAGACTGAAAGGATATTCCTGAATTTGTTTGCAGTTATTTACCTGGTTCACCAGCAGAGAAGTAGCATCACTCAACCGATTTGCACATTGTCTCCTATCATTTGCAAGCCCATGCTGAACAGCACAGCCTGGGATACACCACAGACCCACTACAGTAGCACAGGCATGGCAGCAACAATGCAGTTGTGCTCATGGTTGAAGCTCTCCTTTGTTCTTCCTCCTGCCAAGATAAATTTGCAGGTAAATCCAGTATCAGTAAACTGGATCAGGGAGAAATGGTTTGCAATAAAACCTTAACCAATTTTTTATTTAAATTTCAAATCCAGTGCAGGTGCCTTGCAGACTGGTAGAGCCTGAAGGGGCAGTCACTACAAGGAAGGAAGAAATATTTATGTTAATATCGCCCCTTTCTATGATCAAAAAATTGTGCTCTTTCCCTGGAGAGTATGGAGATATCCAGTAATGTGGAGGGCACCAGTTCAAGTCCTGAGCACCCATAACATTTGGAGAACTTTGCTGCTCACTGGTGACTGGACAGAAAACCACAAAAGGTCAAAGCTGGAAGAAATTGTGTCTTGGAATCAGTTCTGCTTGTTTATATAGACCTTCCAAATGCATCCCTGATGTACTCTTTCAGACACCACTGCTACTATCGAGCATTTGATGACAAGAGAATAGCAAAAGATTGTCAGGAATATTTATTTTCCTTCATGTTTTATTCCTCTATATCGAGGCTAAAACTAGAGGTAGCTCACAGCAGTAGCTGATGGATTATCTGACAAATAGTTCAAGACATTTGGAAGGGGTTTATTAGTCCAAAGCCAGTGTACACTAGAACTAGACAAATGATCCAATATTCTTATTCCTTTCCAAAAGCCAACGAGTTTGTTATGGAGGTGAGCCGAGAACTATCCTGAGCAGTGCCAAATATTTTCCAGAGTCAGGAACTACTGAGAAGAAAGCTCCTTTTTACTGCCAATTCCCTGAGGCCAAAAGAGAACATTGCTAAATTTCACTGTAAGAAAAGCTGCTTCCAGCAGATGTGGAGGAGAGACCAGAGATGCCAGGTGGGTACATGTGCCAGATGGGTACACGATGCCATGTAGAACAGTAATACCTGCTTCTTTAGGCAAAATATTTTTTTTTAAACTACAGGAAAAGAAAGAGTACAACTCCTAATTGCAACCTCATTAGCCAGCACTCAGGGAGAATGGTGGGGAAAAAAGAACAGCTGAGAAGACAGAGTTCCTCCAAATTTCAGATGGCACAAGGAGGACATAAATGATTCATTTGTTAGATTCCAACACACATCAGCACTATTTATTTGCAGTTGTGGGGGGAATCACACAATGAAACATTAACAGGTTTCCCCCTTGGTGGTCTCTCTGAAGAAGTTATGATCTCAGAAGAAGTCATTCAAAGATGGCCTGATGTTTACACCATCACCATGGTTCCCAAGCACACTCACAACCACTTTTGGTCACCTCAGCCTGCCCTCTCCTGAAGTTTAGATTTGTTACTGCAGCCCACCGTGGCTCTTGATGCCCATTAACCTGAGCTGGTGCTAGATCATGGCTTGGAAATGCCCCCTCTCTCCAGAGGCCCTGAGAGTGCAGTGTTTCTGTGACCCAGCAAGCACCCTTTCCTGAGTGTCCTTCCTCCCAGTTGGCCACAGCATTACAGCCCCAGTATGCCAGCTTCACACATGCCCCCCCCTAAAATGCATGGTCACCTGGTAGCCTGATGCCCAAGGCTGTATATTACAGATTGCCTGCACACAACTGCTCAGTAAAATACTTTGCCTTTCTATTAAAAATACCTGAAGTAGAAGTTGCATTATAAATTTAATAATTCATTCTCTTAGAAAGGGAAATGCTTTGTACACATTTTCATGGTCCATCTGATGACACAAAATCTGTTATAAAGAGGAGAAGATATGGATGATTATGGTTGTGTCAGACCACTAGGTTAGTCATGGCTCCTTCTAGTGAGTATTGGCATTTCTCCTGTTAATAACTAATAAACAATAACTCATGACAACAGAAAGATAATTACAAGTCAAAGTAATTATACTGTGCAGGTAAAATATACCTGAAGAAAAGCACTGTCAATGAGGTGAGAGCAGTAAGAACAATTTAGCCATTAATGATTTTGTGCTTGTATCCTTTAAGGATGACTAGTTACAAGACAAGGCGGCAGCCCCCTGTGTAAGGCAGTCATAGACTTGCATGACAACCAGTTAATGGGGACCAGATTTTTAAGCACAGAAGCACGATCTTGCAAGATTTTTGGAAACATCTAGGCAAAATATATGAAGAATTATTCACTTGGACAATAGGGAAATATGTACTTAATCACCCTAGTCCAGCACATAATAGTTCTTTAAGTCATATATACACTGGTAGGCTATTCTAACCTTCTCAGACATCTCTTGCTGAAGGTCACTGTTGCATGCAATGTAATGAATTTTAGAATTAAATCCAATTTCACTTTTACTTGTGCCGTGACTTTAGAGGTTCTTAGACTAGCCTGGCAGGAGGTCCTGAAAAGAACATTTTTACTTGTCTGGGCCAACTCTCCTCTAGTGGTAACTGCAGACCAAAAGTGCTGCACAAACCAGAAAGGTACTATTTCCAACTATTTCTTTTGAAGAAGGTTTTCACAATACTGTATTTCTTTGTCAGCTTTGAAGAACAAGGGAATTCTTTGAGTATAAAAGGCTGACAGCCAAAAGCATCTGCAACAAATAACAATGCTAGAAGTTGGTTTTCTTTGAAGAACAACCAGAATCAATAGAATTCAGCACTAAGTGGAAACTTCTAGTAAACAGAGCAAAAAAGAGAAGAGAAAGCACAGGTTCCCTCTCCAGAAAGGACATTGGGGAAAAAGAAGGAAAGAGAAAAACAGAGACAGATCTAACTCATAGCGATGAGAAATAAGACCTTTCATTTACAGCAGCTATTATTGGCACTTCTCACTGCACAGGCAAAATGGCAGCAGTTGCTCTTTCATGAACAAGACTTAGCACTGCTGAGATGCATAAGGAAAACACAAGCCTTGCTTTTATGTGGTGCAAGTAGAGATATTTCTCACAAAGAGTCCTTGTAGTCACTTATTCAGAAAACACTTTACTGGGATGTGTAAACTGTGTCCTGAAGTGTTCTGGGCAACCTGCAGTCTGGAGCTGTTTGGCTTCAGAAACCTGGGCTGAACTTTCTCTCTTAACATTTTATTTTGAATACAGATATAGATCATAGAATCATAAAATGGTCTGGATTGTAACGGACCTTTATTTAAAAACATCTAGTTCCAGAACCCCTTCTTCATTCCTCTAATCATTTTGTTGGACCTCCTCAGGACTCTCTCCATCAGTTCCATGTCCTTGCTGTGCTGGGACCCCAGAGCTGGATGCAGGGTTCCAGGTGGGGTCTCAGCAGAGCAGAGCAGAGGGGCAGAATCCCCTCCCTGGCCCTGCTGCCCACGCTGCTCTGGATGCAGCCCAGGACACGTTTGGCTCTCTGGGCTGGGAGTGCCCATGGCTGGGTCATGTCCAGCCTCTCCTCCCCCAGCACCCCCAAGTCCTTCTCAGCAGGGCTGCTCTGATCTGCTCATCCCCAGCCTGTGTTAATACAGGGGGTTGCCCCCATGAGATTTCCATGGGCCCATTTCTCAAACTTGTCCAAGTTCCTCAGCGTGGCATCCTGTCCTTCATATGTGTCAGCTGCTCAGTTCATCTTGGTGTCATCTGCATACCTGCTGAGGATGTTCTTGATTGTTTTGTCTACGGCATTGATGAAGACATTGAACAACACTGTTCCCAGTAGGGATTCCTGAAGGACACCATTCATCACTGATGTCCAGCAGGACCCTGAGCTATTAATCACTACCCTCTGGCCACCACTATCTAACCAATTCCTTATCCAATAAATAGTCCACCAATCAAATCCATCTCTACAATTTAAAGAGAAGGATATCTGCGTCAAAGACTTAACAGAAGTCCAGAAAATTGACATCTGTAGCTCCTCAATGGTCCAGTGAGCTGATCAGGCAGGACCTTCCCTTGGTGCAGTCATGCTGGCCATCTTGGATCATCTCCCTGTTCTCCCTGTGCCTGAGTGCAGCTTCCAGGAGGATCTGTTCCAGGATCTTCCCAGGCCCAGAGGAGGGGCTGACAGAGGGATAGTTACCAGGGTTCTTGTTTCTGCCCTTTATAAAGATGGGTACAATGTTTCCCCTTTTCCAGTCCCCTGGGACCTCACATGATGGTCATGACTTTTCAAACAGCATGGAGAATGACTTGGCAACTACCTCAGTAAAATTGCTCAGAACTCTGGAATGTATCTTATTTACAGTGGGAGGGACTTTGCTCCCTCAGTCCTTAGCCTGCTGTACATCCACTTGAGAGGCGTGAGAAGAGAGGTTGTCATTGAAGACTAAGGCAAAATGTTGATTACTTCAGTCTTCATTCATTGTTATCATGTTTTCAGAATTGTTTATCATTGTTTACACCTTCTTTGTCTTTCCTTTTCTGATTAATGTACTTACAGAATCCTCACTTTAGCCTTCTTCATCCCATCCATACACAACAAAACTGATAAATACCTTTTAAAAAATCACAAAACCTTAAGTATGTACACTGAAAGGGATTTTTTAAAGGCAAAACAAGAGAGTGGCACACATATTTCACTTTACTATTATTGCCTTATCTCACCTCCATTAAGAGCCAGCAGAGATGCCACAAGCAAGGCAAACTGTGTTCCTTCCATTATCTGCTGTTTGGAAACTCTTTTTCTCATTTATTCTTCCAGTGCTGGCTCAAGGGGGCAGGAGAAGAGCAGAATAGTAAAGACCTGGAAAATAATCAACATATGGCCCTGGAAAGCAGTGGAGAAGGAAGAAAAATTCCTCTGACACACGGTAGGGTAGTTTGAGCAAGGTTAGGGAGTGAGGAAACATGACAAGCCAAGAAAGAAGCAGCTGCAGCAAGGGGGTAAGCATGCACTCATCAGCCTTCTGTTTCCTACCAAACAGAAAGGCTGGGCAGCTTTTTCCCCCTCCTTCACCTGTCTCTACCACTGCCCCTTTCATTTATTTCATGTTTCTCCAACCCTTATTTAATCTCCTGCTTCAGTCTTTTTAAACTGCCTCACAAGGCATCTGGGCTGCTGATGTTAAAATTGTAATATTTTTCAGTTCCTTCTGATAGTTAAGGCCTAACAAAAAATAATTAAGGCCTAACAAAAAATACAACAGAACAAACCAAACAAGATTGTTTCACATAGAAAAATGTTAAGTTTCAGAAGTGGAAATATTTTGTGGCCGTGCTGTGATTTTTAAAAACTTTCCTGTTGAAGACTTTCCCAATCCAAGGCAAAGTTTTGAGCAGAAGCTTGAAGAATAGCTTCAAGGATAGAGTGTGATTATAAAGCCCTGTCTGTGATTAGCACACTGTGCATATCTATATACTGCAAACATTACCTTGGCCCCTTAGTGCTCTTGCATTTTTTTTCCAAGAAAGTTTCATTATGATTCTGGTTAACATTTGTAAAGAAAGGGAATTGCAGATCTCTTAATAGTCCTTGATCTGTTTCATCATGTGCAAGGACACTTGCACATTCTCATCTGCACGTGTGAGTTGCCCATCAGATAGGCATGCCATAGTTCACTGTTAGGAAGAAAGAAAGAAAGAAAGAGGCCACTCACGGGGAGTACTGGTCTGAGCAGAAGGTGCAGGCAGTAGAAGGGAACTACCTTAGAGTAAAGATAACTGGGAGAAAAACGTGGCTTATTCATCAGTCTCCAGTCCATTCCCACATGTTGCCTGCCCTACAAGAACACTAAAGTTGTTGTGCTGATTCCACACCAGACTGTAGACTGCCTCCTTACACTTTGCCTGGCTGCCTACAGTCCTGTGTACTTACCTAGTGTTAGCTGAAGCTTCACAGATCTGTGATGACCTTGCCCCTAAACTTTTCCCAAAGCTGTGAAGGCAAAGAAAGTTGCAATAGAAAGGAGTCGCCACCAGTGTTTGATGTAAACTCATTTTGATGGAAGCTGTGGAGGTCTTGGAAGGATGGCTGCATTGAGACACTTTAAGCAACATATACAGGAGTCAATGTTTTTTGTAATTAGGCAGCATCAGCCCCTTTATCATTTTGAGCACATGTGCTGTACAGCCTGCTTGGGAGACACTCCACACTGCATCTTTCCATACCCACAGAATTAAGGCTTTGACCATTGCAGTAGAAAACATCTTCTGTTACTGTACATAGAAACAAAAGCCTGACATCAGCTGTATTTGGTGTAGATCCTCGGACAGATCTGCTGAGGTAACATGAAAACTGTATTGTGAGATGACACAATCTTTAAATATTGAATAATATGTGCACACAATGATGTGTGCTGCCATGCCATCACTTATAGACTCCCAGCGTTCTAACCTTCATTCCTCAGCCACAGGTTAACTCTTGCCAACCAAACCCCCTTTTTCCAAAAGTTATTTCCAAAAAGAACCACTTCTTTTTGCGCAACAGCTGAACAGAATCTAGCTGAACTTTCTTCCAGAGGGTTGTGAAAACCAAAACTGATAAAAGCATTTCACTTGAGAGATAAAGCTAAATGCCAGCAATGTGTGAGTGGACGCCATTTCTGATGGTGTATGTTAATGCGTTGTCCATGTAAATGCAATAAATTTATAACCAGAAATTTATTTACAATTATCTAAAATGTAGGCCTGCAAATCCTCTTGGAGATTGTATTGAGTTTGCATGGCCAGGGGTTTTGGTAGCAGGAGGGGTTACAGGGGTGGTTTCTGTAACAAGCTGCCTGAGGCTTCCACTATGTCCTGGAGAGCCAATCCCACCTGGCTTCCCGACGAACCAATGTCCCTAGCCAAGGGCTGGGCCCATCAGAAACGGTCCTAACACCTCTGTGATAACAGATTTAAGAAGGAAAAGAAAATGTGATTGAGCAGACATAACTGTGGCCAGAGAAGAGCAGAGAGAGAATATGTGAGAGGAACAGCTCTGCAAACACAAGGTCAGTGCAGCAGAAGGGACAGGAGCTGAGATTCCCCTGCAGCCCATGGTGCAGACCATGTTGAAGCAGCTGCAGCCCATGGAGGATCACAGGGATGCAGAGATCCACCTAAAGCCTGTGGAGGAGACCCACAGCTGAGCAGGGGGTGCCTGAGAGGAGGCTGGGACCCCGTGGGAGGCCTGTGCTGGAGCAGGCTCCTGGCAGGGACCTGGGGAGAGAGGAGCCCACACCAGAGCAGATTTCCTGGGAGGAATTGTGATCCATGGGGGACCAGGCTGGAGCAGCCTGTTCTTGAAGGACTGCACCCTGTAGAAGAGTGACCCACATTGCAGCAGTTTGTGGAGGACTTACCCATGGGATGGACTCACATTGGAGAAGTTAATGGAGAACATCTCCCATGAGACACCCCACACTGGAGCAGGGGAAGGAGTCCCCTTCCTGAGCAGTGGGAGAAACAACATGTGATGAACTGACCATAACCCCCATGCCCTGTCTCCATGCGCTGCTGGGGGGAAGGAGGTAGAGCTGGCAAAGAGGGAGGGATGAGATGAAGGCGGTTTTAAGATCTGTTTTTACTTCAGAGTATTATCCTACTCTGTTTTCGTTAGGAAAAATACAATTAATATCCCCTAGCTGAGTCTGTTTTGCCCATGACAGTATTTGATGAGTGATGTCTCTCTGTCCTTATCTGAATTCATGAACCTTTCCCTATATTTTACTTCCCCTGTCCAGCTGTGGAGGGGAATGATAGAGAGGGTTTGGTAGATCCTGTGTTAAGGAATGCTGCACTCAACTACAAATCTTAACTGAAAGGTGGGGTTTGGGTGCTCAGTTGCAAGCTCTCATACCTCTTCTGGGAGGTTTAAATGCCTCTTTAAAAGCCTGTTGTGGACCAGTTTCAGCAACATTGCTCTCCAGCTGTCATTCAAGTCAGAAGGTTCAGTAGGACAGTAACATTTTGGAAAACAAAATGTTTTTCTTACAGAAAACAATGTTCTGTAAGAACACCTGCAAGAAACAGCACAACTCTGCTTTCTCACATGAACTGATGTCCACAATATGCCCCCATGATCTTTAAAAATGGCAATAGCCTTACTTTTCCCTTATTTTTATGACTAGGTACCTTACAACATCCAGAAATTATTAAAAAATTAATAAAAACTACGGGAACATTTACAAAATACATCAAATGGCTAAAAGCAGCAGAAGATCAGTTTGAAAGTGCAGTGAAGGTACAAAAGGAGCCCTTCTGAGCCCCAGCTGCAGCCACACAGTGACCCTCCTTTTTCCAAAAAGTCACAGGTGTATAGCACACCAACAGGTGGGTAAAGGTGAGTGAGGAAGAAGGGGGGGGAGATGGAAATGGTGTGAATGACAAGTAGTACATTTACTCAAATACATTTTCATTCACATTGTACGCATTCAGCTGATGAACTTACATAAGCTGTATTTTGAGAGGTTTAATTAGGAAAGCATTTACTATATGCATTTACTAAATTACTACATGAAGGACTGTGAATGTGAAGAAGAAAATATGAAACCAAAGAGCTGATCTGAGGCAGGTGTGAGAAATTTTTCTGTATGTGCAAATATAGTAATGCAGTAAGTAAAAAGGCACTGCAGTTAAATATACTGTTGTCTTTCAAATGGCTCAAACTGGCATTGCCCTTTAGCTTAAGATAAAGTTTCTGTGACCCATTAAGCAAATGCGTTAAAAACAAGGATTCTCTGCAGAGGCAGATTTGGGTTGCAAAGCGGACCTTGCATAAAACCTCATCTACAGTGAAGTATGCTTTATAAAACCCTTTTATCACAGGAGGTTCTTTAGGTACACACCTACAGCCAGTAGCTGTTGTTTTCCTATCATGCAGAAAGTCCTCCCCAGACACCACACACTCACAAATCACACAGACCCTCCAATCTCTCCCAGCACTTCAGGCTCTGCATACAAAATAGAACCAGTCTCATAAAGCTCAGGATTTTGCTGCACTAAATAGGTGCTCCTCATCTGTTCAGAAGACCTACCAGATTGTCATAAACAATGTGACTGTGCCAGCCATCTGAAGACTACTCTCAGAAGGTATTTTTAGATGCAATATTATATACTTTTGATCAGTCACACCCTCAGTTTCCTCCCCTCCCAAAGAGCTTTTCCTTTGGGGCCATATGTTAGGATATGTCTCAAGTTGCATCTTTCCTCCACAATGTCAAGTGATGACAGGTGAATTGCCACCCTAAGTGCTGTGTTTTATCAAAAGAGCAATTACAAAGCTGCACTCCAAATGGCAGAGGAAGGACCCTGGTGCTAACTAAAGCCAGTATTTAGGAAAGTAAGCACTATCTACCCTTTCTCTCTGTCATCTGCCAAAATATTCATTTTTTGCTTTATTAATTTTTCTTGTTAGGCCCTCACTGTTGAGCTATTACTGTCATGTGATGGTTGATTGGTTGGCTGGTTTTTGAGTCACACATCACACAAGTTACTGTGTTTAGGACAATTTTTCCTTATTGTCTTTGAAGACAAAGCTTTTTTGAATGCAAGTTTTAACAGCTTCTAACCCTTTCTTAATCTTATGAGGTGAAATCTTAATTACTATAGCATACCTTTCAATTTCCCAATGTACACACACTAATTATTTACAGCTCAAAATCGCTATCTCCATAGCATTTATATTCTTCTGAATTAAAAAAACATTATCAAGGAACAGGCTCTCAAACAAAATAAATAAACCTAGCTTCACTCTCTTCTGTGTATTGACATCAATTCCACCAGCAGGAATCCAGCATTCAAATGGTAAAAAATGTCACTCTTCCCTTTCCCCATCATATTCTGAAATAGAACAAACAAACCATTCTGCATCTGTAAGAGTGTCATCACAAAGACTCTTACAAGACTCTTGCTTAAAAAACTTTTCCGTTCATTCTGCAAAAAACTTCCCAGTCTAGTCATTATTTATTATTATTATTTTTTGAGTAAGACAAGTTATGCAAAAATTCATAAAAAAATCACCCAAACAAAAAAGCAACAGCAGCATCACTGTGGCAATAGAAATAAGCGGATTTGGACTGCCATTACAGCCTGGGGGAAAGTTTTGTATTGAATTCATTCTTTAAAAAAAAACCCAACAAAACAAAACAAAAACAAACACAACAAACAAAAATCCAAAACCACCAAAACCCACGACCAAAACAAAACAAAAACAACAGAAAAAAAACCAACAATAAACAAAGAGGGGGGCAAACAAGAAGAAAGGAAGACTGAACAAGTGAGAGTTTTGTTGATGGTGGTAGTTTAATGACCTCCATTTTCGGCGCTCTTTGACTGCTTTCCAGCCGCTCCCCTCCTGGGCCCATTTCTGTGGCACACTGCGCTTGGCTGGGTGCCAGGGTGACAATCAATGTCTAAGCAGCCTCTTCAGCCAGAGATTATTCCCTGAGTCCCTTTGTTTTATTAGTGAGGAGGTGGGGGGCCACAGGGGTGATTTCTAAACTGAAACAGGATGTCCCGCTGCTGTCCCAGGCTGTGAAAGTCTCCGTTTCACCGGCTGTACCGGTGATGCAAGATGGCTTAAGTTAATCCAGGGAGACTAGGCTGCAGATTTCTTCTTTAGCTTTTTTCCTTGAGGACACAAAAACCTCAGAGGGATGCCGCCTTAACAGACAGCTCTAGAGAGGCGGTTGCTCAGGATAATAAACCAACTAGAAATTATCATGTTAAAACATGTATCTGAGCATGCCTATTATCCACAGACAGAGCTTTCCAAACGAAATGTGATTCAGTCTCCCAGACAATTAAACAAAATGCTTCAAGGAAATAAGTAATTTTGCAGGTATGCAAAATCACACACAAACAGGTATTAGTGAAATCATTCTCTAATTCAGGCTTTTAGTTTTCTAATGCCTCGTGTAGCAAACAACATTAAGGTCATCACCTTAAATATCAGAAAATAGTAAGTCCATCAGATTTTAGTTCAGCATCTATTGTTTTTGAACAATAAAATCTCAAAAAATTTATGGTTGGTATGCACGAACAACACTTTCTGAGTATATTTGTATTGTCCATGTTTTTTATTAAAGAAAATAAGAACAGAGCAGTGCATAAGAAAATATTCTAAATACAACATTGTTAAGCTCTTACATAGAAAGCCTTCTCTAAAAAATAAGTAAAGGTTTTTTTTCTGTGTATGCAACTGGTATACCAAAATCTGATTCACACTGCAACTATTTTTGGCTAGTTTAGACAAAATGTGGTATCTCTCCTTATTATGAAAAGAGTTTCTTTACTGTTTTCATCAGAAATTATTTGTAAACCTAGTGTCATATTTCACAGGTCTTCTGCTTACTACAATATTATTACTAAAAGCTGACAAAATTTAGAATATTCAGCTTTCACAGTTTCCCAGCTATTCCCCAATTCCTTGCCAGAAGAGAGAGCACCACACCAGACAGAACATCGACCACTTGCACAAAATTAGACCATAGCAAAACGGATGTTGAACAACAGGCTTCCTCAGACCCAAACCAGCAGCTGGTGCCCACCCTGAGCTATTATGGATATCTACCATGGCAGTGATACTTGATTTCCTACATAGCCCAATGGATTTCAAACTAGTTGCAACAGGGAAAAGAAAAATGAATGCACAATTTAAGTCCATATTTTGTGGATATGAAATGCAGTTTCATGGATGAATGTAGAATTATCAGAGAGAGCAAAACTACAGCAACAAAAAAGACAGGCAAAGAATGATTCCTCTACCCTTGCATTCCTCTACCCTTGCATCCTTAAAAGCTTAAAAAGCAAAAATTAGAATAAAAGAGAAGGTTCATCAGCCCAGAGAGGCTTAATGGGCAGACAGGCTTTGGCTAGTTCTGAAACATGTGCAAAGTACAATATGAAGATCTTAATTTCTGGCTGGAAACCTTGGTTGCTGCTTTCAGGCAATGTAAGTTTAGGTGTTTCCCTTGTGCTGACACTTGGGGAGCAGCTGTATTTCACAGCTGTATTTCACAGCCACAGCTAGGTGCCTGGACAGGAACAGTGGATTCACAGAAAAAGAGACTTCTGTCAGTCAGGAGTTTCTCCCATCCACAGAATGGACTCAGTGCAGTTTGAAGACACTTGTCTGTCCTCGTGATGCTAACTGTCCTGGATTGTCCTGCTTCAGCACAAACACAACTTGAAACACTTCAACAGGAACAATGTTTTACCAAATATACAGCTACTGTAGTTGTCATGGAGACCTTGTAAAACTGGAATGGAGAGAGAAAAGCAGCATTATCAGTACAAATGATGTGAGATGTGACCCAAGAGACAGTGCCTGTACTACAGCATAAAATTGCCCTTAGTCCAGTCATGCTGCTCTCTCTAATCCAGGCCACCTTAACATGATCACACCCTGTAATAAGTACTTCACACTGAACACCTTGGTGAAGAAGAGAAAAACAAAACAGCATCAACATGAAAATCTACATGTTTGAATCACTCTGACATTTCCTTATTGCTGGACAAGGAGAATCTATTCCTTCCAGGCAGATACTTCAGGAACTACCTGCAGGTGTATTTCATACCGGGAGGAGCCCAGAATGAGACAGCTTCCATCTTTCTTCTGGTTTCTTTGCTGTCTTCTTTCCATACACCATCAGTTATGCTTTTCTGACCTTCATATTTATTTTTATTTCTAAAGGAGCACCAGAGCCATTAGACGCAATGGCTATAGTCAAGTAAATGACTTGGAAACCTACATATATTACTTTTTCTGCTTGGGAAGTAATAAGGATTTAAGGCAGCACAGAAGACAGCCACTCTCATTTCACAGTCAGGGTGAAATATCATGTGCACAGGTGTACAGTATGCATGCTGAGGATGAAAAGATTCCTGAAGTAGGAAGAATGAAATATGTCAAAATTTCCCAACAGACAGACTCACAGCTGAATGTTGCAAACATATTTTACCTTTATTGCTATGCAATACATACATCATTGATTTCCAGAGATCAAACAATATTAACCAATACACATTTTTGATGTTATGACCATATAAATATGGTGATAACCACCCCACTGAGCTGTGGCTAGATTCAGAGCTGAAAAGGACACTTGTAAGTGGCCATGGCTCCCCATTCAACATTGATCCCTGTATCCTTCTGGGACTGCATAATTTCAACCACTAGTAGTCCTATCAGCATTGCAAAAGGTCTTTACCATCCCTTCCCTTCTTTAGAGGGTACTTTTTCAGTTCAAGAGTAACACATATGTTCATACGAGCACAGATGCTTATATGAGCATGAATTTTAATGGTTGTGTGAATGTAACTGCATGCACAAAGCACCTGAACAAGAGCACACTGACAATTCACATTGAATGAATGCCGTACAGATTATTCCTTTCCTTCTGATCAACTTGTTTGAAGAATTATTTAAATTCCTAGATTCCTAGATTATTTTGTGATTATATATACCAGAACAAATTGTGATCTATACGTGCACATAGGATTGTTCTGGCTATTAAAAATGGAGCAAAAGTTACCGCGCACTTCAACTTACTAAAGAAAACTTTGTGGGACTAATTGGGCTCAAAAGCAGATGGCTTAGTTATGTGTTATGATTTTTTAATTTATAATATTTTTTGTATACCTTCTGATATGTAGGAATTCTTTACCATAAATTGTATGTATATATTTGTGTATGCCTGAAGATAATTTCAAGAACACTTTTGCTGTCTAGGGCAAGATTCAGAGACCTACAGAGGGGAGGTTATTACTGATCTCTGATTTAGTCTCTGATGCAACCCAGCCATGCCAGCAAGTCATTTGTAAGGATCTCCCCAACTCTTTGGACTACTTTCTCTCTTGAATTTGAGAAAGATTCTGGCAAGCTCCTTTTTCAGCTAGTCCACGCTTTTTTATTTTTTTATCAGCCTGCGCTCCTGAGAGCAGAACCAAACTGAGACAGCAGAACCAAACCACAGTAACTGCTCAGAGCTTCAAGCTCGGTTTTAGAATTACAGCTGATTCTGCAGATGATGCAGAACTTGTATGCAGTGAAAGTCGTGGGGATTGTTTCCACACCTCAGGTCCTTTTGCAGTGTCCTGGCCTGATGGTCCCTGCCTCCACTTTACAATTTCAGACAGCTGCAGCAATAACACATTACAGCCAACACTGGGTGCATGCCCCTGCTAGTGTTTCATGGCTTTGTAGTAATCTTTATAGGCAACAGACTGTTGTGTGTGTGGTGAGAGGAAGGGAAAAAGTGAAAACAAACAAAAAAAAAATCTTTCTTTCAGGATCAGAAGGATCAGATAGGGCAACATTTGGCTTGCAAAGACATCAGTGCAGAGAGCTGTGCTTAAAAAAGTACTCTCACATCACAGGGCGGAAGGGCTGCTGCTCAGTGTAGTTTTCCAAAGGCTGCAAAAATCACTTTTAAACTCTCTCTTACCTGTTCCCCCACCAGAAGGCAGGGAGTCAAGAGCATCTGAACCATTCTTGCCCCAGGCTCCCTAGAATAAAAGCTAACTGCACTCAGAGAGTCACAAGGCCTGCTCATGGCAGGGGGTGGCTGTCATGTTGGCTTTCTTTTCTCTTTCTGATTCATACTCAGAGCTTCTAACATTTCCAGTGATGGAGCAGAACTGCAGGCTGCCTGTTCTGTAGGCAACCACACCATGTCTTCCACTAAGCAGTCACTGTGCTGTGCTATAAAACAAGGTTAGAAACACAAATGCTGCTTTGAATATTTAATATCACTGAAGATCCAATGCAGAGTATTGGCCTGCTAAAGGTGTAAGGAAGTCACAATCAAATTATCTTTTAATGTCTAGACAAAATGCAGTGAAAAATCTGCAAGCACTCAAGTATTCAGCAGTTTACATTGATTTTAAGAACATCTATCTTCTTCTAGAAACATTATTTTCTATTGTTAATATTTCTGCTCTCTTTCTTAGTTCATAAAATCATAGAACTATAAAATATGCTGAGTTGGAATGGACTTGTTAGTACAATCAAAGTCCAGCTCCTGGTCCTTCACAGGACCACCCAAGAGTCACACTATGCACGTTGTCCAAACACTTATTGAACTCTGTCAGGTTGGTGCTGTGACCACTGCCCTGGGAAACCTGTTCCAGTGCTCACCCACCCACTGGGGGAAGAGCCTTTGCCTGATACACAGCCTAACCACCCCCGACCCAGCTTCATGCCATTCCCTCAGGTCCTGTCACTGTCACCCCAGAGAAGAGATCAGTGCCTGCTCCTCCTCTTCCTCTCACAGGAGAGGAAATTGTAACTGCAGTGATGCCTCCCCTCAGTCTCCTCTTCCCTCTTCCCCTGGCTGAGCAGACCAAGTGACCTCAGCCACTCCTCATACACCTTCCCTCAAAGCTCTTCACCATTCTCATGGCTGTCCTTTGAACACAGTCTGATACTTTACTACTTTTTTTATATTACAGCATCCAAACCAGCCCCCAGCACTGGAGGTGAGGCTGTCCCAGCTCAGAGCAGAGCAGGACAATCCCCTCCCTTGCCCAGCTGTGATGCTGTGCCTGATGCACCCCAGGACAGGGTTGGCCCTCCTGGCTGCCAGGGCACTGCTGACCCACGTTCAACTTGCCAGGACCCCCAGGTCCCTTTCCCCAGGGCTGCTTTGCCAGATCTTATTCCCCAGACTGTCCAGACATCTGAGCTTTCCCCGTCCCAGCTGGTAATATCCCAGTCATCTACAATTGAAATGTTGAGACTATAAATTTCTTTTCTGGGTTTTTTTTTTTTTTTTTTTTTTTTTTTTTTTTTTTTTGTATTTTTTAGGGGTTTTTGTTCGGTTGGTTGGGGGATTTTTTTATTTGTTTATTTTACCTAAGACATGCCTCCTATTTCCCAGCAACATTATCTCAGACATGCTGTTTGAGAAATCTTAGAAAGTGGCTTTTTAAAGCATTATTCTTACATTCTTCACAATGTGTTTCCATTATATTCATTAATATAGAGTTTGCATTTACCTAATTCCTGCTGCAGCTGCAGCAGGTCTGCTGAGAGGTATAACACTAGCGGCTGCAGATGAAAAGAAAGGAACCCATATATTGTCAAAGACTCAAAATCATAATCTTTCAAGCATTCAGTGGCTGAATACAAAATTGGTACTTCAGGACAATACTTTGTGGTACATGAAAACATGGAGACAGAAAAGGAATGCTCTGTTGGTTTTGGATCTTGGTTTTGGTGTGGTTTTGGTTTGGTTTTTCTTTTATATGGTGAGTCTCCTTCATTTCTTTGGTTTTGAGAAGTAGTAAAGATGGCACTGAAAAAATCTTGGTCATGAAACCTGTGTCCTGGTTCCTTTTCTGCCACTGACCTTTCACGTGTCCTGAAGCAAATAATTCTAATAATTCTTCTTTTTTCTGTACTCTAGATAACTGGTTGCCAGTCTACTTTCACAGATAATAACTGACTTCAGGGAGTTCTCCAAAGATTTGAAGATGTTTCTTTGTAATGCAGTAAAGACCAGCATTAGGAAGACAAAGCCACACTTAGCCTTTTATGAGGTGGCTGTCTAAGCAATGAGTCTCAGTGGATGAGGGACATCAGTACATCTTGTTTACTGTTGACTTTGGCAGCACTTTTGAAACAGTCTCTTATAACTACTGAAGCTGAAGTCAGATAAATGGACAGTGAGCAGATATGAAAACTGGCTTAACTGCCAGGCCTAAAGAGTTGTGTTCAGTAGCATAAAGTCCAGCTGCAGGGCAGCAATGTGCCCCATGGGTGTATCCCAGGGCCAGTAAGATTTCTTTCCCCCATGGATGTCCAGAAAGAGTAGACAGAGTTTCCAGATGACACAAAACTGGGAGGGGTGGTTGCTAGACCAGCTGGGTTGTTCAGCCATCCAGAAGTACTTGGACTGGAGAAATGGGATGACTGAAATCTCATGAAGACTGACAAAAGGAAATGTCAAGCCCTGAATCTGGAGAGAAGTCAGCCCATCCACCAGCATATGCCTAGACGTTGACTGACTGGAAAGTAGCTTTTCAGAGAAAGTCCTGAAGAGTCCTTGTGGGCAGCATTTGGCTGACTCAGCAATGTGCTCTTGCAGCAAAGAAGGCCAACAGCCTCTTGTGCTCCACTTGGAAAGTGCCAGGAGGTGCAGGGAAGTGATCCTTATCCTCTGCTCAGCGCTGCTGAGACACATCTTTGTGCTGGACAAGTTCTGCTCTCTGCACAAAAAGGGTTGCATGGACATAATGGAGAAAACACAGTAAGGGCCAGGAAACGGGTTAAGGAACCAGAGCATCTCTTATCAAGGAGAGGCTGAGAGAGACCTGTGGCTATAAGGTCTGGGGAAGAGCAAGCTGAGAGGCAAGTGTATAATTATCTGATAGAAAGGTGAAAAGAAGACTGAGACAGACTTCTCAGTGATGCCCAGTTAGAGACCACCAGACAATGGACACAAACTGAATTTTGGGAAATACTACCGAAACACCAGAAAACCCTTGGTTGTGATGAGGTTGGTCATGCACTGGACTAGGATGCCCAGTGAGATTGTGAAGTCTCCACCCTTGGAAATTCTAAAACCCTGACTGGACCATGACCCAAGCTATCTGCAGTGGTTAAGCTTGTTCTGACCAAGGTGTGATGGTCTAGATGATCTTCAGAGATCCCTTCCATCCTAAACTGTTCTGTATGTGTTGGGATTAGCTTTGCAATCTAGTGACAGAGATGTCCTCCGGTCGTTAGTTAGCAGTCATTTTTTGCAAAATCTGTAACAGAAAACTTACAGAAGGAAAAATCTTTGTTATTGTTTTTGTTGGAGTAGCTATTCTGGAGTGTGGTTTGGTGGTTGACAATTTTCCCCAGGTGATTTCAAAGGGACAAAAAGCTTTTTCATCAGCAATGAAACAAAAAGAAAATGCTAAACTTCAGTTCAATCCTTTCTATCACAGATCTGCTCATATCATGTCCAGGTCTCTTTGTCCACCAGTTGCTGCTTCCGGAGCCTGACTTATTTGCCTGATCATGGCTCTACCACCTTCAGCCTCCAAGGACTTGAGATGATTTTGCCCCTTGTTCAGGAAAGTGCCCATGTGTTTTCTCTGTTACCTAGACCCTACACTGATGTAGCCCCGTGTTTGAGACAATGAGAAAAGATGACACTGAAGGGATTGTTACTAAGGATTCAGGTACACAAGCAGCCTTCAAATAGGTCTGTAATCTCTTCCAGAGTAACTAGTTTATAGGCTCCTCAAGACAAATCTGTTTTAGCATCCCCATTCCAGAAAGGATGTGGGTAAAGTATCCCATATGGATTACAAAGAGTCATCTTCCTTTTCCTATTGGAAAAATACCTAGAAATCCACATAATGAAGCAAAGGGACTTCCAGCTATGGCTTATTTCTTGAACTACAAAATGTCAATAGGATCTCATGGAAGTGTTGCAAAAATTGTCATGAGTTCAGATAGTCCTTCCTTCCTTCCTTCCTTCCTTCCTTCCTTCCTTCCTTCCTTCCTTCCTTCCTTCCTTCCTTCCTTCCTTCCTTCCTTCCTTCCTTCCTTCCTTCCTTCCTTCCTTCCTTCCTTCCTTCCGACACTTCCTTCCTTCCTTCCTTCCGACACTTCCTTCCTTCCTTCCTTCCTTCCTTCCGACACTTCCTTCCTTCCGACACTTCCTTCCTTCCTTCCTTCCTTCCTTCCTTCCTTCCTTCCTTCCTTCCTTCCTTCCTTCCTTCCTTCCGACACTTCTGACACTTCCGACACTTCCTTCCTTCCGACACTTCCTTCCTTCCGACACTTCCTTCCTTCCTTCCGACACTTCCTTCCGACACTTCCTTCCGACACTTCCTTCCGACACTTCCTTCCTTCCTTCCTTCCTTCCTTCCTTCCTTCCTTCCTTCCTTCCTTCCTTCCTTCCTTCCGACACTTCCTTCCTTCCTTCCTTCCTTCCTTCCTTCCTTCCTTCCTTCCTTCCTTCCTTCCTTCCTTCCTTCCTTCCTTTCTTCCTTCCTTCCTTCCTTCCGACACTTCCTTCCTTCCGACACTTCCTTCCTTCCGACACTTCCTTCCTTCCTTCCGACACTTCCTTCCGACACTTCCTTCCTTCCTTCCTTCCAACACTTCCTTCCTTCCTTCCTTCCTTCCTTCCTTCCTTCCGACACTTCCTTCCTTCCGACACTTCCTTCCTTCCGACACTTCCTTCCGACACTTCCTTCCGACACTTCCTTCCGACACTTCCTTCCGACACTTCCTTCCTTCTGACACTTCCTTCTTCTTGTGTTCTATGGCTTAATCAGTCAAAATTTAGAGATAGTAATGCTGCACTGAACTATGGTCAAGGAAAGCATTTCAGTCTTGCCTGTGATAGGAACTCTAAATTCACCCTGAGAGAGGAAACACTACCCTATTTCTACATGAATTTTTTAATTTATTGGTATTACATACATGGTATTGTGTTTGGCTTAACCAGAAAAAATAAAACGTTCCACATTGCAATTGCCATATTTTCAAGGATAATATATCTATTTTCCCTTGCTTTATGCAGTGAAGAAAAAGATAATTTAATGCATTCTCTTAGAATATATTTTATGCCTCAGTTTATTCTGATCATAGCAAAGGTTTAGCCCAAAAGGCACCTGAATTTTTACAACAGTTTGCACATATTTGCATATGGTTAAACACTGTTCAAGAGGAGGAAACAAGCAAGAGCAACTTACCATTACCAAGACAAAATGAAGACCCTGGTTCTCAAGGCTGTCATAACATTTTCTACTGAGATTTTCCATGGTTTTTCCATAGATTAAGGAGATAGAACGTAATGAAAAGGTCAAGACCTCTTCTTCCCACAGGAGGAGGCTGGACTGCGCTGACAACAAAGCAGAAGAAAATTCAACAGCTAAATTAACAGATGTGATGTATGAAATTCTTTACATTTATTAACCTATGATGTGAAGATGAGCATGTTATCAGGAATCCTTTTTCAAAAGCAAAACACTGCTGGCTAATCATATCAAGATGTTTAGTGTTTAAATAAGGAATCTGGGCATTTTGCTGTCCGCTCCATGTGAATATTCTACCATGAGAGCTGCAGTTGTTTTAGATTTCCTACTTACACCAAGTAGAATTGATGCCAGACAGCAGGTTTGCTTGTACAGCTGAGCTAAGTTTACGGCCCCTCTCACTTTTATGGACCCAGAGAGCTGACTGGTTTGCACGCTTCATCCACTTGAAATACAATCAGGGCACAGCGTGGAGAGGAAAACTGTTGCTGCAGTCAGAAATTATTAGATTTTCATCAGTTTGTTTCCGTAAAGCAAGTAGTGTTCCCTGTGCCCCCAGTGCTTTCAATGTCAGCTCTTCAAAACTTTCATTCAGTTCATCATGCTTATTATGCATAAGGTCATGAATGTTACTGAGTGCAATGTTTATAGCTAGGTAGCTTAAGTCAATGCAGTGTCTTTAATAAACTGCCGAATTTCTGCATCTCCTGTTAGCACAGTAATTACAGGAGGTAAATAATGGGGGGGGGGGGGGGGGGGGGGGGGAGAGTGACCTTTAATCATATACCTGCTTTTTAAGAAGGAGTTGTAGTATAGGAAAAAGCTTATCAAATGTAAATCGACATGAGTCATGAGGAGTGCTTCAGATATGATGAGTTTAAGTCTGACCTCTTTGATTTTTCATCTTATTTTAAGAAGTAAACACAAATTGTCATCAACTTTTCCTAAAGTAACAAAGAAAAAAAAGGCCATACTTATTTTATTTGTTTAATAAGAATAATACTGATATGTTTTGAACTGTAATGTGCTTACTTTAACAGACTACCCCTAGACTGAAATTTTTCATTGAAAAATACCAGCTTCTGAAAACAGCAATTATATCAAAAGATATTATAAAAAATTTGCTACTTATTAAATTCCAATTTGAGCACAGTAGGCCAACATAGTTGTTCTGTAATGTAGTGTTTTCTTCACTGAAGCTCCATTGAAATCCCAGGAGTCATCCTGTGTAAGCTGTAGGAAAATCCTAAGTGGCATATCCAGTATGGCAAGGAGACATCCCAAACCATAGCTCTGGTAACTTACAGGCAGATGGGTAGCAAGGAGTCTGACGAGGCTGGATGCAGCTCATGAGCAAGTTGTACTAATTGTACCCATGTCTTTGTCAGATGCATACAACACCAGTTGTTCAGCAATTTAACCAGTCTGGCGTGCTAGCTTTAAATGCCTTTCTAATGTCTCCCCTTTCCCATGGCACAGGAGGTGTCTGAATAAATGCTAGTAAGAATTTCAATCTTTTGCCATTGTCTGGGTACCAGCCACATTAGTGTGCTTTGACTTTGAGGTCATTACGTCCAGCATTCAAAGGTCACAAAGTCTGGGATACAAGATTTCAGCAGCTGAACTGTGCATACTTCCACAGAAAAGCACAGCATATCATTTCCCTTTAAAGTACGACAGGAAATTGTATAGGCAGAACACAGATTATCTGAAAGTGGTGCTTGACAGAAAGATCCAAATGCAGCCTTCAGTTATGACAGATGTCCACGACTAGGATTCACTGCATATCTCAGCAATGGGAAAAATGTGTTTACACAGACTGTATACGATGAGAAACCGAGAAGTAAATAAAGCAGCGTTTGATTTCGGTCACTAGTTGAACTAAGATATTTGGTCCATTCTAAGGATTATTTCTGCATGATAGTTATGCTTTGCGGATGTCCTATACACTGCTGGGCTGTATTTTCAAGGTATTAGAGGTAAAGGTTTTGATTTGGAGGATGCATGAGGGCTAGGTGGGCAGCAGAAACATGGCCAAGTGGAGACTTGCAGAACCTCTTGCCAGGAAGAGATGCTATCCAGCATCAGTAAGGGTCAAAAATGCTGCAGAGTGGAGACAGTGCAAGCTGGACTTAAATACAGACCTTCACAGCCTGTCTAGAGATACCCATTTTGAATTGCCATGTGGAAAAACAGAGGTTTGGAGATGATATTTTTTGTGGGCTGGGGGTGGTAACTGCCAAGCAATTGTCTCTTTCGCATGCTTCTCAGTGTGCACTGATTTCACAGGGTGTAATAGATTTAGATCATAACCACTAACACTAGAAATATTCAGAATATACTCTGAAACAAGAACTTCTTCTGAATATGTAAAATTTAAAATTGAAGACACACAATTCTCATATATTTGTCTCAATGGCTCCTTGACTGTTTTACTACCAAAAAAAGGTGACATCTTGAAAAGGCAAATCAACTGTATAGTTCTTTGGGGGGAAAAACCCCAACCAAACAAAAACAAACTGTGCAGATATCTCCAATCTTCTCCTCCATTTTCATAAAATATGAGGCAGCTGAGGACAAGTCAAGAGGAATTTAAGATCCGAGTACTCTTTTTCACTGTACAGATGTCTATTTCATCCCATTTTTTTCATTATGATCCATAGCAAAAGAGATTTGTTTGCCTTTAAAAGCAGAAAAAAAAACAGATGGGAAGCTAGATGATGGAGACAAATCACAACCCAGTGCATATGCATTTAACAGGGAGCACTGCCAAAAACTTGAGACCTCTGACATTTGGTTTTAGAGGAGTAAGGGCCTAAGCCATGCAAAACGATCATTACCATGATTCCTTCATCAAAGAGGAGGACCCACTAGCTCCTAGACATTACACTGGCCAGACACTTTGCATTAGGATACATTGCTCTTCTCAGAGTATTTTCAATAAAGAAAAGCAGAAAACAGTAGATGGGAAGTTTTCCCTGTTCATTTTATTCACTCCATCTTTTTCACTAAATACAACAGGAAAATAAATATACTTACTTTCTCTTCATTTCATCCTTTTAGTCTTATTCCCTATCCCTAAATTTTCCAGCAAGACAAATTTCCTGTGTGTTGGTGGTGGTTGAAGACAGCAACCACCTTGTCTGAAGAAAACTGTGTCATGAAGTCCGAGGTTCATAAGACAAGAGACTTTCAGTAAAAACTGGTTAATAGCTGTTTGTCAGCTGTTCCCTTTACCTCCCTCTCAAGGATTTTCTGTGCCCTGTGAGAAACAAGGCCTTGGACTAAAAATGCCTCAGCCTGACAAGGATTTCTGTACCATAAACAGTAAAAATGCATAGTAGTATTGTAACTATGGACTCACCATGGTCTCACATATTATAACCTCCTCTAAGCAAGAAAAGGGAGACCCTTTCACCCTACATTATTTTTAGGAGATTGCAGTGAAAATTAGCAGCCAAGTATAATATAGTGGATCCTTGAACATGTATACATGTATATATATTTTAAATTTATATTTATACTTTAAATAATTTTTTATATTCCATATAATTATATATAAATATTATATATATATGTGTATATTAAAAAAACACCCTGTGGTGCTATCTTGCCTTTAATATTGCCAGGGAGGCAACATTCAAGTAGTTATTTTTCTTATTTTAGCATTTATACACTAGAGTGTATTCAGTGCAGGACTGAATCTAATTAGCATAAATGCAGCTATGTGAAGATCAAAACCCATGAAGATGTTTTGAAGATTGCAAAGACTGGAAAAAAAGGCTAAATTAAATACAACCACAACGTGCCATTAATTTGAAAAGAAACGTAAACAAATGGCAGGCTTCTAGGTATATATTCCATTTTAGGAAACCTAGGATGGTGAATACTCATTTTCTCTAAAGGGACTAGCACAGGGACATAAGACACTTGCTGGCATAGAATTACTCACATGATTCAAATTACCAATAGATAGCTTACTGTATTTTGTGCCATTAACTTCAAATATGCTGGTTCTCCATATCTATCTTAGAGAATTAATATAATATTCACAAAAAGATTGCCCAGTAAAAGAAAACTAGAATACAAAAATAAAAAAGAAGTAATCAGCTGAGATAACTTTCTCTTCTGTTCTGCATGTTTATGTATCATTTGCTTAAAATAAAATTTCCCTCGACCAACCACCCACTTTGTTTTCTACTGCAATTATATTTTATTGCTCTTTGAATGAGTGGGGGTTTAATTATCAGCCATTAGTAAATTTCTAAATCCTCACCAAAGTCATTGGCAGAGTAGGAGACATTTTTCTTCCACTGTGAAGTTACTGCATCTCATATAGTTTAAAACCTGGTGTCTGTATCTTTCTTCATATTTTCACCCAGGCTTTAGTCCTGTTTAGCTATGTGGGGCATCATGGAGAAAACACAGGGCTGCGAGGAGTGAGGGTGGGAGGCTGGGAGAAGCATGGCAGCACTCCTCAGATTGCAGTGTCAGGCACAGCAAAGCAAGCTCGCGGGTGTCTGCAGCTGCAGACCTGGCAACACCAGGGTATGGGACATGAAGGTGACACTTGTTCTCCAAGCAGCTCCTTGGATGTCACTGCCAGGGGATGGTTTTGGACAGCTGAGGGTTCTCTGGCACACCAGGGGACCTCAACACAGAGGAGAGGGCAAGCTGGAGGTCTCAATATTTAAGGACAGAGCCTTCGAAGTCTGAACAGACTTCAGCTCTGGCCTTGATATTCGGCCCCTTAAGATTTGAGCCCCTCAAGATTTGAGCCTAGCAAACAGAGGTTTGAATACTAATCAGTAGAAAAGTTATGTAATATTATGTAATTTGTAATCAATGAATGCTGATGCCTTTGTTTAACAAAATGTATAAATAGTGCAAAGTTCTGATAACTGGGTGAGCCAGGTTTTTTACGGGTTACCATCCAGCTCCCTACTTGTGCAAACAAGAATGAAAATTGAAAGGGTGTGTGAATTGGTGTTATGCACCAGGTAACGAGCCTGTGCTCAGGACAACATTCTCAAGTACAATTAGCAATGTTTAGAGAAGGTGGTTTCATTTGTTTCACACAGTCTCACTCTCTGGGATACTGCAAGGCAGTATTGTCGGTTTCCTGTAGGCAAGAACTTTCCTTAACCAGCAATTTAAAAAAAACACTACGTTGAAAAAAAAGCCTTAAAGTTCATTTTATGTCCACTGCTGCTGAAGAAACATTGCAAATGCCAGGCTGACCTGGAGAGTCACAGATCCTGTTCCACCTCGCTGTTACTCTGCTCCCTGTCAGCCTCCATCACGGAGCAAGACATAATAGTAAAGACAAGAAACAAAGGAAAAGGGAAGAGAAAGGAATCAAAACTGCAAAACAAACAACGCTAGAAAAAAGACCATCTTTTTTAAAAGCCAGTACATGATTAATGTTTCAAAGAAATTTTAGTGAAGGACAAAAATCTTGAAACTATTTAATGTTCCAAATCAGTTACAGACTCATATTTTCGCATATATCTGTATAAACAGTATAGACATTTAGTTAGTCATGAGCTCTCACAAAGACATTTAATACAGTTTAATTGTCCCTTTTTTCTCCTTTTTATTTCTTTTTAACTACTGAAATCATCTTCTTTAATTGCATGCCAAAGTCTGAGAGTGTTTAGTGGCACTTGAAAACATTGACCGAATAAGCAAACCAATTAGATTAATTGGCACCAGAGGTACTGTGTGTCTTTGGATAATACACAGATGGAAAAAAAAACCCTCAACATTTGCTAGCTTTAAAACTCTGTTTGCAAAGCTCTGTTTGTTTTAAGGATTATGTCCATGTATCCTGCTACTATTGATTTTCACAGAGCAGGAATGGGATGTACACATCCTGTCACAATGTGAATCAACAAAATATCTTCCAGGCTGATATACAGACTCAAAACACAGACTCAAAAAATATTTATTACTTCCCATTTTCAGTCACAAAACAATTCAGAAAACATATTGTGCATACCTCTGAACAAGAGAGGGCAGAGGACAGGGTCACAAAAGTACTCCTCAAAAAATTAGCAAATTTTATTTCAGCAGTGCCATGAACAGATAAATGCTTAGGCTTAAACACAGGTTCTTTTTAGCTTTTCTACTCTGCTTTTGAAAAAGTTCTCTACTTTTTCAATCCTTTTTTTTTCTTTATTCTTTCTTTTTCCGTATCATAGGAAGATCAGTAGGAATATTTTTTCTGGCACTGGCAACATATAATCTTTAATGTTACCCAACACTTTAAAGCACCACATGTCTTTTAAATTCCTGTATTGCCCTTTAGGAGTTCACACTCTGCATATTATGCAACAGACACAGTAAGAAGTTGCAAATTCTCTAAAGACTTTCATGCTGCAATGAGTGCTGGATAATTAATGGGTTGAAACAACTAGCCTAACATCTATTGCAAATTTGGTGCCATATTTGAGAAGTTGTACAGCTCTTTTGAGCACACCTAATAGTTCTGATCTCTATTTAACTGAAAAGCAATGAAAGGAGTGACTGTAAATATTTTTTTCTTATTTAAATGTATTATTAATAAAAGGAGCTTCAGAAGTCACCTGTGAGATAAAGGAATACTCCTGTGTTACCATACTAAAACTAGAACTGAAAAACAGAGTCCGATGACAGTCAGAGGGACACAGCTTGTAGAAGGAGCATTAAGTCCCAACAATCGTTCCTACACAGTGCTGCTGTGCATAAATCTATGCCTCCATCAAAACCTGTAGCCAACTGGGAGTATATCGTCAGCTCAGCAGAACTAGTAACTTAGTGCAAAGGAGTTTCACAAGGATAGAGTAGTTGCAGTCCTAGGGTATCAAAACCCTTTAAAAAATGTAACCTAAGTTGACTACATAAATGATCCATGACTTCAGTTCCATATGGCACCATAATGGACAGAATCAAAAAATCTATAAATCTTCCCATGACAGCTGCTTCTTGCTGTAGCATAGGCCTGAGCACTGTGCTTGTAGTAACTGGAAGATGAGATCACTGAACAGGGACCCTGCACATTTCAAAATGCAGTCAGATCTCTCACTTTGATGAGCACCCGCATGAGGCATGAGAACAGTCTGTGGCCCATGTACAAAGAAAGGGGATTATTTTGAGCACATGTGAGATATGCCTTCCCAGATGGGTAACAAGAGAAGATGTCAGGAAAGATGAACTGATTTTCACCATAAGATGGCTAACTATCCTCAGCTTTCAATCTCAGACATGAAAACACTTACCTTGCAGACCTTTTTAGTGAGAGCACTTTTGCTCTCGCACTCCTAGCCCCAGGTCTGTGATGGTATGGCAGTGTCTGGAATCAGACCTGGGCTGTCTAGCCAACAAACAATGGGCTAATGGAGACTCATTGAAAGAGCATTTGATTCTGTTTCAATCATTTGATCTATTTGTTTTCAAAAGCACAGCACACAGATTGAATAGGTTGGTGTTGCTAACTTTCCCTGGTACAATAGTCCTTTTGAAATTGGTGCATTGCTTACAACACAGCGCAATTGCTCCTGGGCATCTAAATTTTTCTTAATTTTGTTTTGGTTTTGTATATGTATATATATTATTTAGAGGGTGAATTTCTCCATGATGTTCAGACACCAATGGAATACTGAGCTAGTCACAGTGCAGCGTAAGCAACAACTCAATCTCCACAGTACTGTAGAAATGATTTACAGTGAGTGACAATAAGCTATTTAATAACTGTTTCAGTTAAGGCTGTACAGTATATAGTAAACCTCTTGCCCGCAACACCTGTTTCAGCAGCTGTGGCTCTCTGCAGATCTGGAAAAACTCGTGTTTAGCTACCTAAATTTGGAGACAACAAATTCACCTGAGAGTTTCAGGTGCTTTAGAGACCACACTATAAACAATTAATTTAACCATTAATACCCATTAAATTTTTATTACAATATTTGCTTATATGCAATCAACCTTTAATGCTGTCAGCAATAATAAGAAAATAAAACTCCAAAATTTCAAATGTTCACTAACAAAGTATAGAGGTTGGGCTTTGTGTCATAAGAAAATTTATAAAAAAGCCAAAGATCCCAAACCTTTAGGCAAAACCAGCAGACAAAACATGAAATATTTTCAGGTGCAGTAAATTTCAAACTAGTTTTGCAAATTTCAGATGCAAGCTGTCCAGAAAGTGTAGCATACCAAATGAGTTCTCTGTATACTCTCCCTGTGATACAGAAAGGATAAATATATACATACTCTGGCTGAATTCTTTACTCCTGATTTTAAAGGTTTATCAAACCTCTCTGGGGACTATATAACATAAATATATAGTGGGATCATATATCATAAATATATTGTGGGATTATATATCATAAATATAGAGACCTACTTCTGTACCTTCATTTCTTGAGGTCAGAACTTGTGATCCCATATTGTTACAGACTCAGACAACTTACACCCTATGGGAGGCACATGGGTGTTTTTCTATAGCCCCAGTACTATGGTACATGATTTGGGGAATTGACATCCATGACAATGACACATAAATAAAATAGTTATGCATTTGGAGAACAAAATGGGGTAAAAACCTCAGTGACTTGGGGACCCTTTTGAAGAGTAGCATTAATATCACTTGTATACTGTGGAAATTTTTATCACATTGTTTTGGAAAAAAAATTCAAATGGTTGTCATTCCTGTTCACTCCCAGAAATGACAGAACTGTGAGGTATAAAATCCATAGTTCTCTTCTTTCATGTCAGAAAAGAGCGTGCAAGCTTTGATTTTTAATGCTTTTCATGCTTTTAAAGCCAATACCCAATGCAAGGTATGTTAAACTGGTTAAAAAGAAACTGCTTCTCTATCATGTTTCAGCATTTGGGGTTGAAATGCAAGGCAGAACAATCTGAGTGCTATTTTTTTTGTTTCTGGTGCTTTGATAAGGTAAAGACAAAAAGGGAAAAAAAGCCCAAGCAATCACAGATAAACTGGAGGACTACCAATAGACATTAAGTAGGACATAATGAATCAGTAGCTCTGCTGAGGGTTTAACAAAGGCGCCATTGTTCTGCCACACAACGGGGGTGAAAGGTTAATCAGAGGCAAGAACATACTAAAATTTGGGGACAGGAAAAGATATTAAACCTTCTGAGAAATATCAAAAGCTCACTTTTGAACTTTTTCACCCTGCTTCTTTGGCATCTTCATGTCCCCTGGAACAAATCAAGATATCCTGATCTCATTAAATGACTGTTTAACTTACTTTTCTCAGAAATTTATTCCATACAGCCTTCATTCTCCAAGTGAGAAAAAACTGCCATTTTTTTATATTGATTCAATTTCCTAGGGCACAGGCTGCTCTTGTGTTTCAGCTTTTGAACACCAGAAAAAGTTTTCATAGTTTCTCATTTAGCACTGCTGCACTGGGATTTTAAAAGATTCCTTAAAACTGTGTCTGATATTCTTCCATTTAAGAAATACTCTCTGAAGATTACCCCACTAAACTTCATTGTCTTGGTTTGCGCTGCTCTTATTCCTTCCCTCTAGTAAATTAACATACCTTCAGGCACATCAGCCTTTGAATTTTTTTTTCCCAAGTAAATTCTAACACTATTGTTAATGTCTTATGCTCTCTCACCTCAAGTTGCATATATGTCAACACCCTCCATTCCTGCCTCTCTCTAGCCCAGTCTCCAACCCCTAATGATTTCTTATGGTATTCCCACTGAAAGCAATTAGCTGCACCAAAGCTCACTCCCTCCTTCCTGTTGCAGATGCAGTACCTTTCCTCTCGGCCTATTTGCCTGCAGACAGGACACTTGGGAAGACAATTGTTCTCTGTTCTTGTCATAGGTCCTTGGCAAGCACTCTCCATGTGCCTCCTTTCCCTCCAGGAGACAAAGCCAGTAAATTCAAGGGGACATAATTAATCACCTTTCAACTTTGGTGCTGTAACTGTTCCTACCTTCAAAGAAAGAGCCTTCTACCTCTTTTTCTTGTATGTACCCTGTACACTGCACCAACATTGCAAACGGGTACCTTATCATTCTCTCTGATCATCCTCATATTTGAACAGCCTGATTTAAATGTTCCACTATTTCTTGTTCCCTTTTCTTGCCCTCTACTTCCAATTTAGAGGAAATCAGACATTTGTAATTCTTTAATTTAGAACACATTTCACTTGAGTTTTCAGTCTCAACCAGTTCTTGGTCTGTTTTGAGATACACTGGCAACTGCAGGTCTTCTAAATGGTTTATATTTGTTCTGGCATCCACTGAAGTTTACAGGACAAATTTGGACAAATCTTTTCAGACATTCTCTGGTCCTTCTGGACGACACTGACCTTCTCCTGAAGACCAGCTATAGGATACACTGAAATATACTTGAAGCTGCATCAGAGGAAGTCAGATTGAACAACAGGAAAACAGTTCTTCACACAGAGGGTGGTTGGGCACTGGAGAACTGGTTCCCTGTGGAAGTGGTCACAGCACCAGCCTAACAGAGTTCAAGGAGCATCTGAGCAAGAAGTTAATGCTATGGGTTAGTGTTAGGTGGTCCTGCAAGCAGCAGGGAGTTGCACTTGATGGTCCTTATGGGTATCTTCCAACTCAAGATATTCTGTGATTCCTGATAAAGTACTTTGGTAGCAGAAAAAAATGTGACATTGGGAAAAAAAAAGGAGGAGAGAGAATTTCCATACTCTCAACTTTATGCATCTGAATCAAGCAGAGAATGCAATTAAATTAGAAACTTAAGTTGCAGTTAAAAGAAAAAGAAAACCATGCCTCGCAGGTCCTGAAGGAAAAGGAGGGAATGCTTGAGTTTTGTATGAAAGTAACCAAACGTACGTAGCTTAAATAGCTCGAATTGGACTTTCAGAATTAAGGGAATATCACTGATTTTAGGGACAGGGAACCAGGGACAATTTTCTGCCATGTAGCATTCTCAGATTAAAACCAAATGTCATTCAGACAGGAGTTGTAATTCAGCAACACAGAGTTGGGAGCAACCACAGAGAGAAAATCAGCATATATTATGGAGCTGGTTAACATAAATGATCCTTAATGACATGTTGGACATGAGAATTCATTCACCAGATCTCCTGGAGCCAAACAGATACTTCTGCTGGGTTTCATCAATCCTACTTATCATATCATCAGCCTGGATTTCTTCAAATTTTTCTCTAGCTTGACTCCCATTTTACATTTCACCTTTTATGGTAAAAGTAACTAAAGCAAAAGGTTCTCTCTGTTGAGAGAACTTCCTTGCATAAAAAAAAAATATTGTCCTGACATTTTTATATTCCATAAGCCCTTGACCTTTTGGAGAAAACTCAAAGAAGACCACAGTTTTTTTAACCCTTTATGTTACACAGAATTCATTGCTAAACAAACCTTACATTTGATTCATAAGTTCAAGTTTGTATATCAATGTGTAACTTGGTGTTGTTTCATTTAAAAAAGGCTCCTTTAAAATTACTTCCATTTCCAGTGAATAGAGGGAGAATGGAACAGTTTACATTAAGCGCCATCACGCAAAATTTACAAGATGGCCAGGGTATCAGACCCAGCCAGCATGGATTTAGGAGGGGTAGGTCATGTTTGACCAACCTGGTCACCTTTTATGACCAGGTAACCCAGCTAGTGGATGCAGGGAAGGCTGTAGATGTTGTTTACTTGGATTTCAGTAAGGCCTTTGACACTGTCTCCCATAGCTTACTCCTAGATAAACTCACCGGCCATGGTCTGGACAGGAATACCCTTTGCTGGGTTCAGAACTGGCTGGATGGCCAGGCCCAGAGAGTGGTGGTGAATGGTGCTGCATCCAGCTGGCGACCAGTCACCAGTGGTGTCCCTCAGGGGTTGGTGCTGCGGCCAGTTCTGTTCAATATTTTTATTGATGACATGGATGAGGGTTTAGAGTCCTTTATTAGCAAATTTGCTGATGACACTAAATTGGGAACGTGTGTTGATCTCTTGGAGGGACAGAGGGCTTTGCAGAGGGACTTGGAACGGTTGGATGGATGGGCAGAATCTAATGGGATGAAGTTCAGTAAGTCCAAGTGCCAAGTCCTGCACTTTGGCCACAATAACCCCCTGCACTGATACAAGCTGGGGACGGTGTGGCTGGACAGTGCTCAGGTGGAAAGGGACCTGGGGGTGCTGGTTGACAGTCGGCTGAACATGAGCCAGCAGTGTGCCCAGGTGGCCTAGAAGGCCAATGGCATCCTGGCCAGTATCAGGAACGGTGTGGCCAGCAGGAGCAGGGAGGTCACTCTTCCCCTGTACTCGGCACTGGTGAGGCCTCACCTGGAGTATTGCATCCAGTTCTGGGCCCCTCAGCTTAGGAGGGACGTTGAGATGCTTGAGAGTGTCCAAAGGAGAGCAACGAGGCTGGTGAGGGGCTTGGAACACAAGCCATATGAAGAACGACTGAGGGAGCTGGGGTTGTTCAGCCTGGAGAAAAGGAGACTCAGGGGTGACCTTATCACTCTCTTCAACTTCCTGAAGGGTGGCTGTGGTGAGCTGGGGGTCGGCCTCTTTCTCCGGGCAACAACAGACAGAACAAGAGGACACAGTCTCAAGCTGCGCCAAGGGAGATACAGGCTAGAATTAAGGAGGAAGTATTTTACAGAAAGAGTGGTCAAATACTGGAATCATCTACCAAGGGAAGTGGTAGAGTCACCATCCCTCGAAGAGTTTAAAAAAAGACTGGATGTGGCACTTGGTGCCATGATCTAGTTGAGGTGTTAGAACATGGGTTGGACTCCATGATCTTAAAGGTCTCTTCCAACCTAGAATTTCTGTTATTTTGTGATTCTGTGATCTGTACCAGCTTTTGTCCCTGAATAAAAACTACTTATCCAGGAAGAAGAAAAGCATATTCTTAAAGGAACAGTGACATAAGGCATGTAAGACTGTGCCTGGATGCTCAACGCTACATTTAGTTTACTTGAACACTCAGTTCCTGGGAACAGGCCAGTATAAAGAACTTCCCAAAGAATCTGGCAAAAGGGATTTTCAAGGAGAAACCATGGAGTTGGACCAGATGATATCTCTAACCTCAAAAACTTTGTGAAGCAGAGTCAATCTTGCTTTTCTTGCTTTAAATCCTTTTGAAGAAGAAACCGTAAATCCAGGATTGATTTAGCCACCAAAGGTTCTGCAGATGTTTAATGCATGACATTCTCATGGGAAGAGCTTGAGCCTTGATATTTTATTGTTAGAGTCATTGTCTTTAGAATGTAAATCCAGAATGAGAGAGGACATTGCATTGATGGAGAGAGAACAACTCTCTCCCTCCCTTTCCTCCCCCACCTGTCCACCTGCAAATATTAATCTGAAATCACAAAAGAGTAAAGGATAAAAGTAATTCATCTGAGCAACAAGCATCATGGTTAATCGTGAACATAATTAAACTTACACTAACCAACTTCAACCAAGGCACTGCAGAATTATGTCCCATAGTTACAAGACAATAGCAAGTGCCTATTGCAGCAACTTATTCTCATAGCTGTGACAATGCAAAGAGAAAGGGGTGTTTAGCACAGAAAAGTCCCCGCTGACACTCAAGTTTTTACATAGGTTGTGAGCAGATGTCTGATGTACCTTAGCAAGAGATAGTTAAAATCTAATTGAGCATCTTAATCACTATTTCCCTTTATACACAGTCTGAGATTCACGCATGTCTACAACAATAAAAGCATTTCTGGGCTGCCCTGACTGCAATGGTCCATAAGAATCTTGATTTCAAATGTGGCTACTTTCACCAAAGCTTATTTCTCATTCATCCACTTACTATACACTTTGCTAAAAAAACCTGACACTAATGAAAGAAGTATTAACTTTTTCTTACATGCAAGACAATTTTTGAGAGTAAATATTTCAGAAGCTTATACTTGCTAGAAGCAGAAAATAATAATAATAATAACAGTAATAACAGTAATAATAATAATAATAATAATAATAATAATAATAATAATAATAAGTCACAACTGTGTTTCACTTCTGTCTTATAAGCTTCCCAAAGAAACAGCCACACCACAATAACCCCACTCCAAACCTAACCAGGTGCCTAGCAAGCATGGAACTTACAGTTTGGGACTAATAGAGTTGTAAAAAAAGAATTAAAATATTTAGCTGCATAGGCAAAGTGAAAATGTAGCTGCTCATAAAAGTTGAAAGAAAACTGCTTCATCTTGGATAGCCTGGGTGGTACTGGCTGAGCATATAATGAATGTTTCCTCTGCACCACTCAAAAACTGAGCCCTCCTGCTGCATTTTGCACCATTTTCTAGACCACCCACTCAGATGAGGATACACAAACCACATGTGCTAGGAATGTTTGTCCTGTGCTGAAAGCAGTATCAGCATTATGACCTTACTCCTTGCACAGTCAGGATTTTAATACAAACTTGCTTCTATTTTCAATTCCTTTGATTCTTTAACAGTTTGTATGTAGTCACTGGTTTTTAGATGCTTAAAGATTTGAAAGAGGAATGTAATTGTAGGAAAACCCCAGCATTATCAGAGTAGAAATGTTTTAAGTAAGTATTTCTTGTCCTTCTCCTTCTGAAAAGAGATAGGCTTTATTTCAAGGTCTTGTTAAAAAGCTGTGACACCTTCACAAACCTACTCTTTCCTAAACAAGACTCAAATGTTGCATTCTGTCTCTCTGTGAGCAATGATAAAAGTTAATAATTTATTCTTTGCTGTGATGAGAAGGGAGTTGTCTACTTACAGAAATTGCAGTTTTATATCATCAGCTTTCTGAAGGAACATATGAAAATACATAATCTATTTGATGGAAGATTCAGGAAATGGTTACTTCCAGTCAGAATGATACTGAATGATAATAAGAATACATCTGCCGCATTCACAGGCTTACATTTAACTTTACTCAAATTACAAGACTGGCAATATTAAAGTAAATGAAAAATGCAAGACTACCACTTTGCAGTACAATCAGCCTGGCTGAGGTAAAACATAGAATGAAAGTCAGATAGAATACTGAAACGAATGTGAAACGGACATTAGCATCCCAAACAATAAAACACCTAAATTTTTTTATGTTGTTGCAATCTCCACTCTCTGTTTCTACTCATCAACAACTGCAGATTTTACAATAACAAACCAAAGCAGTTGACTATTGCATCTCTTCTTTACACCTTTTTTTCTTTCTCCCCATTCCACCCCACACCCCAGGGCTTTGTTCTCACTGTAGTAACACTTCTCTTTCCTGTCTAGTCACAGTAGCATTTCTTGCTGCTCAATCAAATGCAAGGCTCTTACAGTGAGTGTGCTTTGATGTTAATTTATCTGTCCAGACACAGAGCCAGCCTTGTAAATGTCATTGGTTCAGCAGCATTAATACACTGATTAACTTCCAAGCATGCACAAAAGCACTGCAGATATATGTGTTTTAGTCCCTGTCATCTGTTAGGAAGGCTTTTATGCCCTGCAGTAAGACTCCGTACAGTGTATAGAGCAGCTTCCTGGTGTACACCGCATTCTACTGCATACTGCTTGACAATTAAGAAAACTATTGAGGCTCATACAAACATGCCTCACACTTGTTAAACTTTTAACATCTCTTGTTTTGCTGCTTATTTCTGTAGTTCCTCCTAGCTCCTGCTGTGGGTGAAAACCTGACAAAATTTTCATCGTGATTCCTAATTTCTGCAAACCACAGGCGAATGAGCAAACACAAAACAGACTCTGTAGACTGAAACAGGAGTTTACTAAAAGATAGTTTGTCATCGAACTGCAAGTGGTAAAAGATGAGATATGGTGCAACCAAACAAATCAAACATACTACCATCAATGCAGTGTCCGGAGTAAGATAATGCATACAACAAAACCAAATGAATGTGGCAATTTTCACTTCAGGCAATTCTACAGTTTTCCCATCAATTTTGCAAACTAAGTGACAGGTTTTGGAACAAATGGGTCATTCAAGAGACCCCAAAACACTGGTACAACTTCTAGGAAAGGAAGATTATACCCAGTAAGGACCAAGGACTCAAACTAGATTGTGAAAGTACTTTATTTCACTGTGAGAATGGGAAAGAAGAACAATGGGCCAGGCAAAACCCAAGAACTTGTAATTTCCTTCCCAGAGACTAAAAGAAACTTTAATAGAAATATACTGGGCTCTCCAAATGTACTGTACTGTGTGCATTTTGTTTCTGAAATTGAAAGTATAGACTTTTCTAAAAACATCAAACCGATGAAGAGAGAGAGAAACGATCAACCATTTCTTGTAGTCCAAAGGCTGAAGACTGAGCACAGATTTAGTTTTACCTTGGAAGACTCTCTTCACTTCAGTGTATGAGAGGGGTAAAGGAGGCCCCTTCCTCCTTTCTAGCTCTTTTTCTTTAGCACGGACTAAGATGGCCTTCAAATTTAGATGATACTGGAAGTTTTGTAAAACCTCTCAGCTGATTAGCATTTGCAAGAAAAATTAATTTCTTTTTTTAAGTTGTCTACCGAATTGGACATCCACTTTCTGAGGAGGAAAGTTTCTAGTGAGAAAACTGTCTTTGCTACTGGATACAACTACTGCTCTAGTAACAGTGACTCATGCTGAGAATTACTCTAGATATTGGAACTTACTGCTAAACTCTGTCTGGTCCAAATTCTCTTATATAACTGCTTTAAACAGCTTTATGCTAAGTAAGACTTCAAAACCTTTGTTGCCAAAACACTTTAACCCATCCCAAAGATCAATGTTCATAGACATTAAAGACTTGGAAGGGTATCTTCTTGTTTTTCCTTTAAGAGAAAAATGAATGTCTGAAATTAGGTGAACATAGATTTATTTTGTTTCCATATACAAAATTAGATGAAAATAGCTAACTTTAAAATTTAGATCAAAACTTAGTCACTCTATTTCTATCAGAGTTTTGTGAAAAAGTCAATGCACACATTGACACCAACAGTCTATTTTCTCTCTCTCATTGAATTAGAAAATTTAAGAGTTTAAGGATCGTCCACAGTTTGCATGAAATTCAGCACTGATTTGATACTGTAATTGATGTTATCTCCCTTTTATGCCTATTTATCTAGTTTTTCCTTTCCTCCATCCCTGTTCTCAGTGTACAATAAAGCTTATCTGGTATTTTAAGGGTAAAATGATTCATTTCACCATTTCTAAAAAAACAGTGCAATAGTTGTACTAGAAGTATCCCCTTCTGAAACTCAATGAGTCTTTACCACAAGACTTAGAAAAGTCCAAGTGGACAAATTTCCATATACATCTGGTATAACTAGAAGACAGGAAAGTTGAACACACATTTGTAGACCAAAGGTTTTTAAGGTTGCTTTTAGATTACCAAACATTTTTATATAAAACAATCAATAAAAATTGAAGTTTATCCCCTTTACATGCACCCCTTTTCCCTTCCCCATCGTCATCTGCCTTCTGTCAATAGTTAACATTACACTCCCAGTCCTCCATCCCCTCCCCAATTGCACATTAAGACATGGACTTAAAAGAACAACATAACGCTTCAAGTATGCTTCATGCCAATCATCAATAAGAGTCATAACATTACTGAAAAAGTACACTTATTCTTCAGAAGCCTAAGGAGGACTTCCTGCGGAGTATGATCAAACAACATTTTAAATAAGAAAAAAGCCCCCCAACCCAATATGTATCGTGCCCTTTCAAAAAGAGTAAAGTGTAAAATTTTCTTTGGACTTAAAGAAACAGTATTAAGATTTACCATCTGAATAAGAAATAACCCCAATAGTTTTTCAGTGCTGCACAAACTGTGCACATTAAACAGTAAGTCATAAAGATACTACTGTTTAGCTCTACACATAGAGTCTACATGTGGCATAATAAGCATACACATGACATACTGGCCTGTCTAGCAACAAGATACATTTATCAGTCTGGTAAACCTGAACAAACCTTTGCATCCAGAAGTATTTTTAAAATTATTATTTTCTCTTGTCATTTAAGAATTTGAATTTTTCACATAAAGGCAATGATTTCATCGAGAAACCATCAGCAATATGAGAGCATGAAGCATTGATGTGAAACTGAGTATACATCCTCTCATTTGATCAGGCATTAACAAGGATCCTGATTTCAAGAAATAATGGATGCTGTGAAAGAATACTCATTTTTATAGACAAGAAATTCTTCTGGAAACACAATAAGGTTATCAACAGATACCAAAATCTGAAAAGTTTAAAAAGCATATGTGCATGTATGTGTGTATGTATATACATATACACAGGTGTGGTACACGTGTATATATAAACACACATACAGATGAGATCATACATGTATTTTATTTCATGTATTCATTTAACTGTATAACAACATTTTTTCTTCTTTTCAAACAAAAGGTTTTAATTTAGCAGTTGTAAAAAAACAAACTAAATCAGAAAAAAATCCCCAAAACAAACTAAGCAGATCATTTACTATATGAATGAACAAAAATGTTATGCAAAAAGTTTTATGGTAGAAGTGAGTCACACACAGCAGAAGAGTGTTGAAACTCGAAGTAATAAATAGCTCCAAATTAAAAATTTTCTACAACATGTTCTTTAAAAACAGGACCAGTACTTTTTCTTTTATCATGAGCTCCTGCAGAACACCTTCACTCTAATATATATTTAATTTTGCAACATTTAAATGGACACACAAATGTAGACTGCAAGAGTTGCCAGATTCAGGACAGTATACAAAGCATTTTTTGTCAAAAGTCTTATTGGTTTATTCACTGAGGCTAGACAGCAAGTCATATGAACCTATTTGGTGCACTTTTTAACTGTGGTTAAAATCAATATCAGTAAGTGGATAGAATCAAGGACTTGCAGTCCAAGCTGCTGTGGTAGACAGGAAATTAAATACAGGACCACTGCTTGGTTGCCACGTTTGTATCTTGTTTCCCAGAACTGCAGAGCTGGAATCAAGACTGTAGTGTTTTAATTGACTAAAGAAAGAGAGCAAGAAGTGGCATTTCAATGTGAATAAGGTTACTAGGCTTGTGAAAGTACTGCATCAAAAGAGCACACAAGGGACCCCACTACTTGCAATATCTGGTAGTGTCACTCAGTGACTCATTGACTTTTGGATACATGTATGCAATAATAAATAGATCAGTTATGTAGTAAGGCAGTGTGTTGAACATGCATTCGTCTTGTGGACTTGAACACCACAGAGAGAGATACATGATATCATACACATTCATTAAGAACAAGTATTTTTGTTTGTTTTTCTGTGTTTGTTTTTCAAGGCTATCCAGGCAAACTCTTCCAGAGCATTTTCTTCTTGAGAAGAGTGGTCCTCTGAGTCTGGTCACTTTTGCTCTCCTTTATCAAGAGACTGGCTTTAAGGAAAAAAAAAAAAAGCTGAAGAGGTTTTTGGTTTTTTTCCCCTCCATTTTGGTCGCATCATCCTGCATACATCATTTAAAGAACAGTTTTTGACACAGCCATATGCTGAATCCTCAGGAGGTTCCAGATGTTTCCAGATAACTCTGTAGTTTACGGACTGTGGTTTTGTCCAGTGAACAAAGATCAAAGTCAAAGGTTGTATTTGTGATATGAAAGTGTCCAGTTTCTTCTATAAGATTTACTACCTGAAAGAAAAGAAAAGATGCAATTGGAAATTCCAGCAGTTTTACATGCCTGCTGTAAGTATAAACAAGTACCATATGAAAGGTCTAACATGAGGCAAATTGCCCCAATACTTGCAGATTTAACCATTATCCTTATCATTCACTTCCTTTCTGACATGCATTATTGTCCAGATTCTGGTATCTTGGTTGTTTTTTTTTTTTTTTTAAGATCATCATCAACCATAATGTCAGCATACCCATCTGCTGTTGCTGCAAACATTAGCACTGACAAAATATTTTTCAAATGTTCAAAGAAAATCTGCTTATTTTCTAATTCAGTTTAAAAAATAGGGGAGGAAGGGGCAACATTATACTCTTAAGCTCAAACAAATAATTAAAAATCCCAAGTAGATCTCTGGAATGTTTATTATGTGCATAGCTGCTAAGCAGGTTACATTAGGAAATAAATTACATAAACCTTTCTGCAAGCAAGGAAAAGAAAAAAATCCTTAGAGAGTCCAGTCCCTATTATTAAAAAAAAACCCAAAACCCAAGAAATCTTACATGAACTGTTAGTTCACAAAGTAGTAGTCACTTTTTGAGTAACACAGTTAAATCTTTTTTTTTTTTTTTTTGCCAAATAAACTATGGAAGGACTCCCAGCAAGGTCATAACATCATTTAGGTTGTGGGGTCTTCATCCTTAGAGATATTTCAGTCATTTGACATAGTCCCAGGCAATTGGCTCTACATGGCCTTGTGACCTCCAGAGATTCCTTCCAACCTTAACCATCCCACATTTCCATGAAATCAACAGTAGACACCTAACTTGTGCCTTTCTGCAGTTGTGACGTTTTTAGTCATTAAACTGTAGTCTTTATTTTTGAAGAGTGGTCATAACACAATTGCTATAAAAATAACTTCAGATATTTTAAGTTCTGGGATGCATACCTACCTCAAAAAAAACCACACTGAGCATCTTGAAAAGCCAAAGCATTATTTGTCAGAGAGGGCTAACAAAGTGCCAGCACATGGCGGCTATAAATCTCTTACGTGTGGTTTCATTCCAAGAGACAGACATGCCAAGGGCACACAGGAAAGCACTACACCTTGCAGTGGCCTCTGGGTAGCTCATGGACTCACAGAACAACACTGCTCTTCTCAGTCCTTCCAACCACCCCTCACGCAGCACTCAGGCTACACTCCAAATCCTGTCTGCAACCTCCAACTGGAAACCCATTTAGCTCTGGGGCTTCCACATACGCCTCCACTGAAACACTACTGCGAGATACTCCTTGATTGTTTTGAGCTTTAGTACTCTGACTGCAATTCCTTTTCCACAGCTGGAGGAGATACACACGTATGCACACATGGGTTACAGAATGTACCTTAAAAAGACAAATCTGTTAGCAATAACCAACTTCACAAAGAATAATTAATTTAAACTAAATATTTTGTAGATTTCCACTCTCCATGTCATTACATAAACAGATATTTTTTCTTCTCAGACCACAGAAGTAAAGACTATGTAAATGATAAAGGAAATATGAAATGTGTATTGTCAGGCATGGAATGACACAACCAAGAACAGATAAAATAGAACGGATACAAGATAAAATAATAAAAGGGAAATGCTTGTTACAATAAAAATCTCCCTTTTCAATCACCCTTTATTTTCAAAGATGGGAAAATATAAAAATAAAATCTGCTTAATTTGGATTACAGCTGCCCATAATTCTGAAAGCACCCGGAAAAAATCTCGCTTTTATTAGCACATAGTTTAAATTTGTACCTCTTGCTTTCAACTTCTTTTCCATATAGGAATTTTTAATCTAAAATTACTAACTTCATTTGTCCACTTGTTGGTTCACAGGTTCTTGCAACACTTTTCCATCCCCTACTGTTGTTCTGCAATTGACATGAGGCAAAAAAACAATGGAGCGTGAAAAAACTGATTGATACCAGAAGCAAACTTTGATATGTATTATTATTCTCATTTTTTGCCACTCTCTAGAGCCTCATCTAAGAGAGAAGCAAAGGTAAGTAGTCAATCCAGCCTCCTTTTGTAAAGTCTAGAATCTAATCTTGGGCTTGCTATCTGAATATCCACTGATATCCACTGAGACAAATAAATGGCTGCACAAGACGTTTACAGAAGCAGTGGCCAAGAAAATGCAGCTACATTGAACAACACTGTCTATCACTTCCTTGTGTTACTGTGGAAGAATACTACCCCTAATAACCCCCACTGCAATATACTTGATTTTAGAAACAAAGATTATGTGGAAGTGTTAACATGTATTTTTAAACAGTGCTGCATATTTTAAGAAATGGATAAGGACTTCTATTGATCAAGTTCTGCTTTTGGCTTTTAAGCTGTAGGTCAAGGGAAACACAAACATTTTAAATATACAGCCCCCAAGAGATACAGTCGCTATGTCTGGGCACCTGGCAAGTGACTGAAATGAACCCCAAAGGCTTTAATGGGTGTACAAAAATGTATCAAGATAAACCCAGACAGCCCAACGAAAAACACCTGCCTGTGTGCCAGTCAATGAGGAATTCATGACTTACAGTATTAGCATATAGCATCCTTGTGCTATTCAGAAATTCTTCAAAAGAATAAAATATTGAGATTAGCTGCTAGGAAATCTGACAGTTGTAACATTAAAAACACAGCATTAAAATGTTTTATTCCAAAAGCTCAGGCTGCAAAGAACAAAATATCCCATTTGTTCCTGCTGTATAAGCTTTGCTTTTCTGCAGTAAATTACATCTCTGTTTACATAATGTCTCTCCAGCTCAATTTCATCATTATCCATCATAGTATAACTATTTATCAGCCTTTAAACAAGCAAATGAGTGTGTTTGTATAAGGAAGTCAAAGTGCAACTAATGACAGTCATTTTTCAATTTATGGGGGGTTTTAGGCCATGTGATAGTTTCCAGACCTCCAAGCTGCCCCTGGCAGCAAATTCTAAGAAGACAGTTGCCATCTGAAGTTAAGCACCTTCAGAACATGAGCAACCTAGTTTTCAGCCATGCTACAAGCTCTCAATTTCTTCCTTAAGCCTGTGCTGCCTAATGCACTGGCTTTGGATTTTTTACCAGCTGAAGATATGACTTCTGATGCCTGAAAACAAGACAAAAAGTTACCAGAAATGTTGCTGCCTTTCATAGGGTCGCGCTAACATTTTCTTCACTGAAAATGCAGAGTTAGAAACACTGCTTTAGCCAGCCAAATTAATTTGAATGTATTGGATATGCTGCATTAATATCTGATAAGAAAAAGAAAGATAAAGGAAAAGGAAAAAGGAAAAAGGAAAAAGGAAAAAGGAAAAAGGAAAAAGGAAAAAGGAAAAAGGAAAAAGGAAAAGGGAGAGGGAGAGGGAGAGGGAGAGGGAGAGGAAGAGGAAGAGAAGAGAAACAGAAGAGAAAAAGAAGAGAAAAAGAAGAGAAAAAGAAGAGAAAAAGAAGAGAAAAAGAAGAGAAAAAAAAAGAAAAAGAGAAAGGCCTCGTCACTGTGAATTCCAACCTCTTTCATTACAGTGAAAGATGTGGTAGAGGAATTTCTTTGTAAACATGATTTCTGACCAACATCTGTCTTGCCACAGTCCAATATTCATATAAAAACTGCTCACAGGACTGATTGCTTGGTGAAATGTTCTTCACATATCTTGTCCCTCTCAGGCAATTCTTGTATGTTTGTAAGTAGCACCTAACATCAGAATTATTTCATTCTGTATCCGGGCACTTGCAGTGTAGTATCGCATCTTCTCTCTTTCTCAGCTTCCTTTAACAAAGTGTCTCAAAGAAAATGCTGCTCTTGGGAAAGAGCCACATTTACAAAGATACATTTTTCTCCTTTCTCAATTTGGCCGCATTCCTGTTTGCTGTCACGCCTATGGACTTGGTAACAACTGAGATTGGAAAAAAAATTGAAAAAGAAAATCCTTTTCGTGACCCTCGGTGTAAGTTTAAAAAGCCCATGCTTTTACACTATATCAATGTCTTCATTGTTTTTCTGCAAGTCTTTGAAAGTCTCTGTGCAAGAACCTTACCTGCCCTAACAAACTAACAAGATGACAGCTGCCATTCAGGAACACATGACTCCATCACCATTCCACTTCAACATCAACACCTCTAAAACTCTTGCAGCTGTCTACAGTTTTCTGTTGCATATTTTTGCATTTGATTCCTCTTCTCATGCAGTAACCACAATCCCATTATGCAGTTTTACACCTTGCTGTTCTCACCTTTGTACTTCCTACAATCTCTATGTATTTCTTAGTATAGAAGTTTCATATTAATTCCTAGAGACTTTCTCAGCTCTGTACCTTTTGAATTTCTGTGCACACTGGAAGTATTTTACATTAACTACATAGCTGCAAAGCAGTAAGAACATCTAAGATGGGATGGCAGATTATTTGTAATGTAGAGAAGCACTGATTCTCTGCAAGTTATCCATTCAGTATTGGGAAGATATTTCTATAAATGGATAAAATCATAAGAATTAATGAGTTGCAGAATGTTAAAGGATTAAAGGCTTTAAAACTAAGCTGTGTTTTGTTTTACAGCACCACAGACCATCCACTAGTGCAGACAGCCTAATAGGTAAGTAATTTGGCTCTTCCACCCACTCCTGGTAGACTTCTGTAGCCAGCATCATGGTGTTCCCAGAAGAGCTGAATACCTGTCCCAGCCTACACAGCCTGGCCATAAATACAGCTTTCACTGGGGCTGTACCAACAGCCTGCAAACGCTCTGAAACACGGGAAACAGTCTGCAAAAACAATTTCCCCCAGGAAGGCAACACCAGTTCTACATCAACCAAACTTTCATAATGTAAATAATAATGTATAAGTAATCATGGATTGCAGCATTAAAATGCCTCACTCCTAATGCAAGTTGTGAGGCAAAGTTCATGAATAAATGCTTTCTCTGGTTTGACAAATTGTCTCGAGAGGGGAAAAAAAAGTTTAGTTTAAAACACACAACAAAAGTATACTGCTCTTTTTCATTTACCCATACTATGATACTCTAAATTTCCAGATCAGTTATGTTTCTTTTCACCTGACTTTTTCCTTGTATTAGTAAGCTCCCACAAAGCTTATTATAACAGTACTCTAATATCAGAATGAACACAATTTAGTGGACAAACCCATTATTTTTCTAACAAAGACAAATAATTCATCACCGAATAAATGCTGCCAGTGAGAAAGACAATGAAGTGTTCGACTTGAAGCACTTTACTTACTTGGAAAGTATTTCTTAGGATGGCCTAGTAATTCCAATATGAAAGGATTTTGCTAGTCCCAGCCCCTTCTCAGATCAGGCTCAGTTGTGGAGTCAGATCTGGCTACTCCAGGCTTATCCTGTCAGGATTTCAAAAGCTCTAGACCACCATCATAGGGGAAAAAAAGAAGGTTTCCTGCTTGTTTGTGTATTTGCTCTGTACAAAACATTTTGAAGTTGATTTTCTTTTCCAAAATTCCACAGTAAGCCATGTAAGCCCTATGGTCTGAAGGCTGTCCAAACAGCCCCAGTGAAAGCTGAGTTCATGTCCTGACTGTCCAGGCTGGGACAGTGGCTCAGTTCTGCACTGGTAACAGCAGTACTGGCCACTGATGTGAATCAGCAGCAATACCATTTGGAAGCTATGCCTTGGACAAGTGGGGAAATGAGTGCTCAGGGAGCAAACACAAAGTGGGATTTTTTACAAAACAGTGTCTTTTCCAGATTCAGTTTTAATGTGAACTCTTTGAGAATCAGTGAACAATGTGAAGTGGATAGGGTGTTGCAATTCCTATATCTTAGCCTCCTTCAAAATTATTTCTCTATGTAGATAAAAATTTGGCTCTGCTACCATTCTTCTGAAAGCATGCTTTGGTTCTCTTTGTAGAAAAACGAAACTTGGGAGGCAACAGTACATTAAATATAAAGGGTAACCAATATGCATCACTGTGTGTTATAAGACAAAATCTGACAAAGCTACCAAAATTTCATCTTTAATTAAGAATATCCTTAACCACGATTTTCCTTTTCCATGACCTCTCAATAGTTTTCTCATATTTACTCACAATATGGAGCCTGAACTAACAAAGCAGTTAATACTGGAGCTTCCAAAATATTGTTAACAAGCTTAGTAGAAAAATTTGACAAGTGATTGCAATCTTTTAGAAGTGGCAAAAATTTTCCTCTTTACAACATCTCTAAAACATAATAAAACCATCTGTGCTACAATTGCATCTACTTTGTTGACAGTGCTTACTGTTTAATCTTCACAATTTTCAATCCAATCCAGTACCTGACAATACCACCGAAAGCCAAGAATACTTTCTTTGCTCTTACCATTGCATAACCTTTCAATAAATTTGCAGCCTTTTAGTTAGGACACTTTCATATTTTATGCATTCTAAGACTTCAGAAGATTCAAGGAATATATTTTCTTCCAAGTGGGCTTTCCATTGAATTTTATATTTTCTGCTTCCCATGGGAAAAAACCCACTTCAATTGTTTCTGAGACAAAGCTGGTCATTTTCAGGAAAGAAGCAACAAGATTTTTATCAAGTGATAGTGCACAGCTATGTCCATTCTCCCATCCTGCTTTTATAATTATTGATACAGTATGTTAAGAAACATAACAACAAACTGGTGAGAAATATATCTCAGGCATTTTTTTTACAATTTGCCATTTAGAGAGACAACACAGTAACACACTTAATATTAAATTCTCAAAACTGCAGTGTAAGAGGTAAAGGGCTTCTATGGACTATACAGGCTTGAAGGCTACGAAAATTGATGGCAGAGTTTTTAATGAATAATCTAAAATTGATTACAGAGTTTTAAATAAAAGAAAATAGAAATAGATGTGACTTAAGAATTTCAATGAGTGCACTGTGATAGTGTATGATAATGCTTCTCACCTGCTGCAGTACATGTCTCTCTCTCAATGTCATTAATCTTCTGTGGAGCTCTACTAGTTCATCAAGATATGCCTAGAAACAAATTCCCCCCCATAAACAACTTGTTAATTAAGTCATAGCAATGTATTCATAAACTTCTGATGTCTTCAAAACCAGTAGAAATAGAAATCTTATTTTAAATCTGCAATCAATATCCTGAGCTGGAAGAGACCCAGAGGGATCACTGAGTCCAGGTCTTGGCTCTGCACAGGACAGCGCCAAGGGTCACAGCATGTGTCTGAGAGCATTGTCCATTCTTTGAGCTTCTTGAACTCTGCCAGGCTGGTGCTGTGACCAGTGTGCTGGGGGAGCCCATTCTGGGGACTGGCCACCCTCTGGGTGAAGAACCTTTTTCTAATATCCAGCCTCTCCTGACTCAGCTTCAGGCTATTTCCTTGGGTCATATCACTGGTCACCATGGAGAAGAGATCAGTGCTGCCCCTCCTCTTCCTCTCAGGAGGTCTTCCCTCAGTCAATGAGTTCTCCCCCTGCAGTCTCCTATTCTCCAGGCTGGACAGACCAAGTGACCTCAGAGGCTCCTTCCCCTCTAGGCCTTTCCCTATGTTTGCAGACCCCCTTTGAATGCCCTCTAACAGCTTTAAATCCTTCTTATAGTATGGCACACAGGACTTGAGATAAGACCAAACTCTTCTTTGAGCTGTATCTTTTATTAATAGTCTGGCATTCTCTAGCTTAATACAACAGAAATGTAATTTTTTCTGGTTTTTTTAAGATACTTCACACTGACAGAAATCTTCATAGGTGGTCATTATTTGCTGATAATCTCTGTATCTCAGCTGTGCCAGAAAGCATCATAAGACTGGGGATGCCAAAACAGCATCTTTAGAAAACATATTCTATCCTTCTACATAAAAACCAAACCCAAAGACTCAAAATCAAATAATTTTCTCTAGAGGCATGTAATTATTTCTTTTGTGTCAACAGGGAAAGAAAGACTAAGCAAGATTAATCCAAAGGTAAATTCTAGCGCTTCTTCCCTCGGATACTAAACAAGTCTCACCTCTCCACCTTATTATCAACTTTATCCTTCAGAAATGGCTCCTGAGCCATTAATTTTTTTTTTTTTTGCTTGTAAGCAGAATGAGATATGGCACTCAACCTAAGCAACCAAAATGCAAACCAAAATATCAGAGCACTAAAAATCTAGGTATTGCAGATAAAATTCTAGACACTAAAAATCTAGACGCTGCAACTTCCATCTTTTGCCTTAAATTATCATCACAAAATTGACACTAATACCAGTAAAATACAAGCTTTCAGAGAAACTTGTCCATAGTGGGCAATTGTGCTATGTTCACTCACAGAAGGATTGAGAGCTCTTGCCCACAACCATTAGACAGATGTAAATCAAACTATCTCAGTGTTAAATGGTGACAGTTGCTTCATGTCATTTTAGTTAACATGCTAAATCACACTGCCACTTCCTAACGCACAGCCTTCAGAAAGGATTCTGGAAAACAGACTTTCTTCTTTCCCCTGATTCACTTGCGGGCTAGGAATACATCTATGAATTCTCATCTACATCTCATTCCTCTGGGAAGCACAGCACAAACTTATGGTGGACAGTAGATAAAATAAATAGATGGAGGAGTCCCAACTGGTGAAATTTGCCAAATCACCTGATTGAAAAGAAGGAAAAAAATTCAAAATATGAGAGAAGACACAAGAATTATAGAAAGAAAACAGAAAAAGATCTGCACCTAAAGGAATCCAAAGCAAAGATGTACTAAGATTTTCATTCTGTAACAAAGGTTGGTATTTGGTAAATACATATTCTGGAGTCGTTTATTGCTACAGTAGTATAGTATTTATTGCTATAGTAGTATCATATTCTGAGTACTTTATTGCTCCCTCATTGGTATTTACCTTATCACAATCCCCATTCTTCATTTGTTTATCTGTTTTGTTTTGCTTTATTGGACTTTTCACTTCTAAAATCTGGAAAATAAAGAAAATTCTGTAAAAATTAAATGCATCACTGGATACAACTCTATATGGAAAAATTCAGCTGTTAATGAAACAAACTCAAAACTGAGCTTTTCATTCTTTAATCCATAGAACTTACTCATACTGTTCAGAACAAACAGTAACTTACAGCAGAAAAAGCTTACATACTGGAATGAGGTGATAATAATATTACTAATCCTTAAAAGTAGGAATTTTACATCACTTAAAGCCTTCTCAACGCTTTTTCCCCCCCTATCTTTCACATGCTGGGAGGATAAGAGGTGATTTGGCAGACACTAAACAATGCTGAGGGTGTCTCCAGTGCCTTTGAAACGAAACACTATCACTGTAGTTTTCCTGTTCCTTTTTCCCCTCCTCAATACTATCTCTCTTCTTTGACAGCAGAGGTTTTCAAACAGTCCTTGACTGTTTGACTGAGTGAGTGTATGAGTGACTGTTTGATTGTATGAGTTATAACTGAAAAACGAAGTGATGGGCAGTAATTACTTTTGTACTTATATGGTACCCTTCCTTCAATGCCACTCACACTCATTTATTATCACTCATACAAGCCAAGATTGCTTCATCTGATACTGAAATAGATTCAAGAAGAGTACATCAACAAGCAGCAGGACACCATGCTTGATTTGAAACTTTTAGAACTAAAGGCAGAAATATTTGGGGGAAAATGAACTGTTGATTGTTCTTTCCATTTTTTCAACAGACAACAATTTTTTGAAGTTAAAAGAAATATCACTATATCATTCCTAACCTATAATATAACCAGTTCTTCTGACAAACATCAAAGAAAACCAAGTAATCACAGATAATGGGAGATTATGTTTCACATTTCATTTTAAGTGAGACTAACATCACCAGCATGATTAACTCCAAAAATCATACCCAACAGCCACAAGACAGGATAAAACTCAGTAATTAAAACAAGGAAATAAAGCGTGTAAGAACAAGTCTTCTAGAAGCCTTACTGACATCTTCCCCCAAGTCCTCGCTCGTTTCTCCTTCCCTTGGTACAAATGATTAAATTGTATATGTCTTCCCCAGCATCTTAAGAACACAGCTGGCAGACAGCTATTTTCCTATCTAGAGAAAGAGACTGCAGATCTGAGTTAACCTTGTTGATTTAATTAGCCAAGAGTGATGAATGTTCAGATTCAAAACATACATTTTTGAAGAATAATTCTAGTACTTCTGTTCAACACCCTCTAGGGTTACTGCTGTGTAGGCCAGTAGCAAAGTTTTGTCTTGAAAAAAACCCCCACCCAACCCTACAAAAAAACAGGCCTTTAATCATGGATTCAGTACCTTTTAGACGCATTTATAGTTTTCACAGGAAGAAAATTCTTGGTTTCAAATACAACTTTGTCAAGAACACAGTGTATTTTAAAAAGCAGCTTCCTTACAATGCTCTTGATATGCAGTTTAAATGTAACATCTTAAGCACTTTATAGATGAGATACAGCACTAATCATGTCTGAGAAAGCTAATACAAATACAAACTCTTCGGTTCTATAAAGGAACTTGGTTTCATCATCACCTGATTTCATCAGTAAAAAATCATCCTGGCAAGCAGCACTAAGGACCAAGAAGAGATTTCAAATGTAGCTATAGTTCACACAATTTGAATTCTCACAATGCTTCCCAAAATTTCCAATTTGCAGCCCGATTAGCTCAAAAATCGGGCTCAAAATTTAGCTCATTTAAAGAAATGGAAGAAGGTATGTGAAGGTTTGGGGGTTTTTTTTAGCAGACACACAGCTATTGTTTGGAGTTTCTAAATGTGGAGATAGACCTTCTACTATATCACCAAGAGGCAAAGGAACACAAAAGATGTGACTGAGTGGACTGCTGATATTGAGACTTACAATTACTTAACAATTGCATTGGCTCTTTAGAAATCAGTCTTCATTAAACAACATGCCAAGAAGACAGATTTTTTATTTTTCTTGTGCTTATGTGGTCAGTAAATGCAACATTCTTCACCCATATAGACAGCTTTTTGACTTCAAGCCTATCTCTTAAATAAAACTTGTAACTTCTGTATAGACAACTCAGAAGAGCCTACAGTGGTAGAAAATAAGAATATTTTCTGGACATGAAATTACCTTCTCTCTGTGCACAAAGTACTGCCTAGTTTGTGGCATTTACTTCCCCACAATGTATTTGAAATTAGCTAATATTTGAGGTTTGTACTGTAGCTTGTGCTGGAAATCTTAATAGAAAAATAAAGGCAAATAAATAATATCTGCCAGATAATTGAAGCAATTATAGAAAACAGATATAGAAAAGACCCACCTATTAAGCTCACCCTCTAAACCACAAACTTGTGTGCACATAGACACCATTTTAACTATATCACAACTGTAAGTAGCCAGTATGTGTCCTAACAGCTTTACATATGATGCAATTGACACTTAAAATAACTGGAAAATGGTGTATTTTATTTTGTAAATATTGTGAGTTTTTATACTTAATTTTTATACTTACTGTGAGAGAGGTACTACCCAAAAGCTAATTCTCATTTGTCCCTGGAGTATTTTGCAACTCTAGGTAATTTACTTTATTTTCCTTGAAAAACCAAACTACCCTATGTTGCTACCTCAGAAATAACGTTAGCTCTTAAAAATCTAGAACAAGTACTCTGATGCAAAGTAAAAACTATTGTGCCTTCCACTGCAGTAAAAAAAAATACTGTATCTTTCCAGATGAACACTGGTGGGAGAAAGGAGAAGAGATGCATCAATAAAATCTTGAGATTGATGCTAACTCTGTCTGCTGCTAATACAAAGCCAAACTGCATTTTCACCTGGCTGTTGCTGGTTTTCAGAACAGGTGGTGCTGGATCATGACGCAGCGGTGAGGAAGCTGAGCTGCTGTCGCTGTCGCTGCCATCACTCAGACTAACCCTGCAGAAAAAAGAGCCACAGCATTACATCTGCAGACAAAGGGCTGTCAAATGGGGTAAGTCAACCTTGGACTTTGAGGTAGGGACTTACAATGACCAATCCCTTGCTAAGCAGGCTATTGTTCATCAAGGTCACATGGAAGAGAGGCATCTGAGCAGGGCTGCACTCTGGAAAAAACTCTTTGTAGCACAAAGAAGGAGGCTGCCTGTCTGCACTTCGCTGAGTTAACAGCAGCTAACTTTACAGAAATGGTTAAACACCTACAAAATTCAACTGCTTCTCCCTATCTCAGTTCACAGCTATGTCAAAGAAGGAAAGTGGCCTTTAGGGACACTTTTCTGCTCTCCTAAAACCCTTCCAAACAGCTGTACATCCCACCTGAATACATGTTTTACTGAAAAGTTCCTTGTTTATTGTCAAAAGTTAACACAGCTTTTCCTGATTAAAAACTTAGCATCTCAGAAGAGACCACAAAAAAGCCCAGCTCCTAGTCAGTTTCACCTTTCATTCACTTATGAACAACAGAAAATATTTTTTGTTGGGGAAAAAAACATTAGTTAATTGGGACAAAATGAAGTAGAAAAACAATAGCCTTAAAGTTTCATCAAAAATCTGAAATAAAATCTCCACACCAGGAGACAAGCTGAGCTTAAAACAATCCTTTAAACAATCACTGACAACAAATTCTCCAACAGCTAGTCATCTTCGTCTTTTTCTCCTTGATTCCAGCTGCTAAAGTACACCAGGGAAGCAGCTGCATTCATTAAAGTTTTCCTGTTATCTTCCCATACGAGCAGCAGCTGACACTGCCACTCAGGTGCTGTGCTCTAACAGGAAAATCCTCTGAATTACATAAAGAACCTAATATGTAGAATGTTTGAGAGACACAGTTTCGGTTTCTTCCATAACTTTGAAAATCATTTGGATGGAGCTTCAAGCTGCCTGAACACCAGATGAGTTTTGGGATGCCTTCTGAAGGTTGTAGCAAGGATGCAGAAGCTTCTTTTAAAAAATAAAAAATTAAAAAATATTTTTGACAGACACTTGCTTTACCCTCTGACGCATTTTTATGCATTATCTACTCTATGCAGCACAGAATTTACTTGAAATTCAAATTTCATTGATTTGGATTCAATTTAACAGCTTAATGTAAAACTGGTAAGCAAAGAGGTCTTGTGACTATTTATAGAATAGCTTATTCAACAGTGGAAGGACAATTTTCTCTAATTTAGGCCAGGGAGTAATTATAACTCCTCGTCTCAAGTCACAATCACATCAAATTGAGTAAAGTCAAGCAAATGAGGATCATCATAACCATATTGATTAGTACAGGAAGAGTTTGTATCAGGAACGGCTACTTGTGTTAGTGTTTGAAAAGGGCTCTTTTATGTGCAGATGCTTTAGAAAGAGTGAATTTTCTGCCCATTTGCTACTCAGCACTCTGAAAACATCGGACCTTGCTTTGTTACTAACAAGCACTACATGTCTTGGTCAGCAGGCCACTTTCAATCACGGGACACTCACCTGCGACTCCTGCCTCCTCCTCCTCGTGTATTTACAGGTTGTTCCAACTCAGAGTCATTGTCCTTGTCATCTGCTTCATCTGATTCATCTTCATTATCATCTGAATGCAGATCTTTCATTATAGTTCTCAATGGACCTGAAACAACAGAGACAATAAAAATCAACGAAGTTTACTTCCCAGTATTTTGGGCAATTTACCCAGCTTTAAAAACTATCTCCCCCACACAGTGCTGAGAGAGGAGAGTCTTAAAAACTAAACAAACTAAGTAACTAAGTAATGCACTGGATGATTATACTGCAGGGACCTGTCCATATATTCATGAATCTTTACTCACATGAGCAACTCTGTAAGCTTCAAAAGACTTACTCTTGACAATGACAATTCACGTGTTCAAGTGTTAGAACAATTTGCACCCTGGACCATAGCTGAAGTAAGTAAAATATTGTCAGCACAGGAGAAATTGACATGAAATGTATGCTTACTAAGAGCATGCTTCTTTTGTATTGCTGGGGTTTAGTATTTTTTGCTTTCTCATTATATGTGAGTTAAGATCTACAGGACATACTGATCAGTATTAGTACATTTATTAGGTTAATCCATGTATGAGAGGTTGGTTCTAACAAATCACTCTGAGTAAATTGTACTGTACAAGGCAGTCATTTTGTCTTCTTGGTTTTTATGTATATTACCTTCAGCTGTTCCTATTATTTCAGGGTCAATTTCAAGTGGACTAACTACTTCACCCATGTTGATAAGTATGAAGTGCATCAATATCATCCAACACCATGTTATCACTTTTCCTGTATTAGCAAGAAGGTACAAAGCTTAACTTGCTTACAAAACTGCATTGAGCTCAGTTTGGGTTTTGATTTTCACTCTTTTTACTCTAAGAGACAGTTACAGAAAGAAAAACATGTTTAATAGAGCTGGGAAGTGTAACACTACAGCTACTTGAAATAAGAATGAGCAAAAGCAGATTAGAAGAGGGAAGAAAATAAAATGTCCCGGTGCCATAGGACATCTAACTATGAAGTATAGCCCATCTAAGACATGACGCAGCAGTTGAAAGCACCAGTGATGGCTGTAAGAACAGCAATTACTATTATGGTTGCAATTTCTTCAGCCCAAGAAAAACAGTACTAACATGAATACATTGAGCCTGAGATGAAGCTTTCAAATCTTTATTTGCTAATGGCAAAACTGAGTCAAGGACTGTCCTCCCTGGTCACTGCCAGCAGAGAAGGGAGACATCTGTCAGTCATACTCATAACAGGGTAATGAGTATGACAGTGCTCCCTTCATAGGGGAGGACAGTTTTATGGACTGTTACAGACATAGCAAAGTTCAGGCCATAAGCCTTTTTGACTAGTTTTGTGCAAGTGACTTCCAAGCTGTTGTTTGGAATGATTTATCACTAAGGCTGCCCTAGAACTTTCTGTAAATTGACACAATTTGGACAGTTCAGAGAAATGAGCCTTTTCTCTGTTTTCACACCCCAGGAAAGAAAACCAGATGGTCCTCATGGCCAAATTCCTGGTTGACCAGACATTTGTATAGGTGACATTATGGAAGTACATCTTGTCCATGCACCCACAGCTGATATGTAGAAGCAGCTGAGTTGTGCTCCATTTTCTGTCCCTGTTTGAATCTCAGGAAGACAATGCTCAGCTGCAAATGACAACTTGTAGTCTGACTGAATAACTTACCATCTGACCCTTGAAGGAGGGAAAAGGCTTTTATAGAAGCAGCAATAAAAAGAAACTTGGACTCCTCAGATACATCCATCACTGACAGCCCCATCAGCATTGAACAACTAGTCATTGAAACAAGTTCTCACTTAGTGTAGGAGCATGTCTGGGAGTCTGAAAAGCACATTGCTACCTAACTTTTCAGCAGACTTTTCTACCAATCCACAGAGCATTAATTTTTAGGTCTTTTTTTTTCTTAGCATGGATAGCACATGCTTCTGCTTCTTGCACACTTACTCTAAAATTCCATAACCACCTTTTTAAAGGTTTGTGAAGTTGTTGCCTCCTAAGATATCAGAAAAGTTAAGGAGAAACTGAAAATTAGGAGTTGCCCATGAGCAAGTTTTCTTGGTAAGGAAATAGATAAATATCAAAGTAAGCCCCAAGGACAGAAGAACTTGAGGAACCTCAAGCTGGCCCACTGTTTATGCAAAAAGAGGTGAAAAAAGTTCATGCTGTGTTTTTTTGACACATGAGTGAGCACTGGAGTCTAAATGCAACCGAAAAAGAGCAACAGTCCTAGCAAGTAACTTCCAGGTGAGAGGAAAAGTACAGCTTCTGACCAGAGCACAACATACATCGTGAACATGCCATGGTATGCCTGGTGCTCCATACCTTTGATATACAAATGCATGGCCTGGACAATAAACATGCTTATTTCTGGAACTCCCAGAAGGAAGCAGAAACCACTATTTACTGCTGCAAAAAAGAGAAGATGCACAGACCATTTGCACTTCAGAGCTGTTCACACTGGAGGACAAATCTCCCACCTAATCTAGAGAAGAACTGAAAGACAATCTGTGATACGTCTTGTGTATGATCCAGAAAACATGGATGGGACCAGTCTGCTCAGAAGAAACTACTAAATTTTTTCCCAGCAAAGATAACAGATGCAGAAGAGGGTATCTAAGTCTTTTGGCTTGTAACGGACAGTTCACACCACTAAAGTTTTTGTGAGAACAAAAATGGGGTTTCAGCAGGAAGTGTATCTGTTTATTGTTAGGTAAATATTAACTGCCTGAAGCCAGTCATTACCACCATTCATTTCAAGCTTTTGCCTTCTTTCACATGGCATAACACTGCCAGAAAACATCAGAAAATCAGTACCAGTCACCTACAGAAAGGCACTAGGACAGATATGCATCACATAATCATGTACAAATCTATTTAAAGTCAGTGTGCCTGAGGCACTAATGTATTGTCATAACCCTAAATCAAGTTTACCATTGAGGAATACAAATGGCTAAAACAAACAATTTTGTTAAGTCAAAGACTGCTTTTTTAATGCTCCTTATACAAATAATAAAACAAAAACTCATTAAGAATGTATCGGTTGTACAATCTTGTAAACCAGGGAAGGAAGCCAACCAGGAACTAAGTAGTTTAATAGATCATGGAGAATTAATATCAGCTTATTTACAGAAAACATGCCTTGGCAAAGTGTCCAGGGAGAAAACTGCAATTCTTTATTGAGTTTCAAGTAAACTGAAAGTATTAGCCAGAAAATCAAAACGCAAACTTTAAATCTAACCATCATCCTTCCATGCCATGTATTTGAAGTAAATACTGCGTGCTCTTAAAACTTCCCAGTAGTATGGGATGCTCAGAGCCTTTGAAAGGGTCTACATAAACACATCTGTGGGTTTCTGTTGGCTGCCCATGGGAAACCACACTTTTCCAGGGCTTCAGATGGAGCCAGGTGCCATGCTACCTAACCCTGCAGAAGTACAACTCAGAAACACAAGCTCTGTTGGGTTTATCCTCTGTTAAGTGACTGGCATGTATTCAGTCCTTCAAAACAACCAATATTCATACCCTTTTCTCAGATTACCAGTTTATTTCTCTCCTTTATTTTGCCCTTATAGTCACATCTGAAAACAACCTGCAGAAAAGTCTCTAAATCAAAACTGTGGCCAGTTCAGGCAGTGAAACACAGAAGAAAAGAGGTCATGAGATGCCATGAGTTCTGTTTTCATTGGCTCATTCATTTCACACATTCATTTCAATTTCTTTTCCTTTACTGATACCTTGTTGTCTGTTGTTTTGAGATGGTGTAAAACTGGAACTGGAACTGGAGCTGGAACTGGCAGGACTGGGCTGTTCAGACTTAAAAGAAAAAAAAAGAAAATAAATAACATTTTAAGAGACATTCTTTTGCCTAGAAAAACTCTTATGGTTAGTTACTGCCTAAAACATTCTGTCAAGAAAAAGAAACTGTGGGGCCAAATAGTACTCAAAGACCTTAACTTCAGGTGTCAGTGAGGCAAACATTGTGGAAATTACTATTGCACTCACCATACACACACACTACTACATCATGTCTAGTTCTTTGCTAAAGTCTAACAAGAAGTTTCCAAAGCCTTGTTTGAAAGATTATACAACATGAAAGACTAAATGAGTTTATAATGGACCTAAGGCATCACTGTCATTGTCATACTAGAGATGCAATGTTTTTCAAATTAGCAATGACATTGTGGAATTGAAAAACAAAAGACCCAAGCAGACCACACTAAATGCCAGAAAACCTCAGACAGTTTTCTTTCATCTCCCTTAGAAAATAAGTCTTAATATAGGGATTCAAATGAAACTTTTATGCTGTGACTGAAATTCTCCTAACCCTTTTCATATGTATCAAAACTCCACAGATTGTAAATGTGATTGAATCAGAAGGTATGCTTGGTTACAAAGTGAAATTATCTAGAATTTACCAATTACAAAAGAGAACTGGATTTTTAAACAAGGCTATTAAAATCAGTGTGTATTATTTAATAAACAGTTCTACACACATTTTTTCCTACTGTTGTTTAAAATGTGTAAATTTCCCTTTAGTTTAATGAGGAAATCTATTACTTCATCGAAAAATTCTGTACTATTTTACTGAAGAGTCTTCTTCCTGCTGCCAGGTTGCATGTCTCCATATACTTTCTGGCTGATTCCTAGACTCAATGATACATCCTTGCACACTCATCTGTGTACATGAGACAAAGTATGAATCTGGTATGAGGCAAAGGGGATGCTAACAGAGAACACAAAAGAAGTGGTCATACAGAAGGAACAGTGAAAATCAGTTTAGAAAATAATGGTCTACTATTGAAAATTAAACCTGCTTACACTTTAAATTTTATACAACTGAGTATCATGATGTGTTATCCAGGCTAACCAACATTTTCTGACTCTCCTTGCCTCACGATTAAGACAGAACAAAATTGTTCTCAAAAATGACAGCAGAAATATCCAGTCTGTAAAACTCAGTTTTCACTACCTAAGCCTAACAGTTGCTTTTTCCCCATAAATCAATCTATTGTTGCCCTTCATAATAGAGCAGGCAGATTTACTGCCTTTTGTTGCCTTTTCTCACGATGAGAGATGCCTATTTGGGCAACAGAATACACCATTAACATCTGCTCTCCTTAAATCAACATCAGCTCCAGTTCTCACAGACACACAGTCAAAATACAAACTCTGTACCTGACTCTGTGTGTGTATGCCACTTATATACAACTGAATCAATCCTGTGCAACAAAACCCAACCCAAACAACAACACAACCCACTCAGAGTACCAAGAGAGATTCTTACACACTACACAGCATCAAACCTTTTCGAAACACACTGCAGCATTACTTGACACTGCTCTGAAAATCAAGCATTTTTGAAAAAAAAAAATAAAACATTTCCTTCCTGAGTTTCTGCAAAACCTTACAAGATTTTTAGCTGTAAAATAATCATGATAATATGAAACAGACTGCAGTGATGAAGAACAAGTGTCCAGGCAAAATTTAAAGACATCAGCAAACTAAGCTCAGTTGTCTAGCTGCAGGCTACTCTTAAACATCAGGTTTATCCATCAATTTCTGCTTCTTGCAGCAAAATTACTAGCTGAGAACTGGTTTCTGCAGATTTACATTAACTGTATTTTTTCTTTATTAATTTCAGCATGAGCTTCAACTTACTTAAAGTCCATTCCCTCAAAAAAAAAGCAAACACTAAAAGACAGTCATATTTGGCTTTCAAGTGCTAAAAGTCTGAAAAGAAAAAAATCAAATAGGCACAGAGACTATTTAACTATTACAAGTTCGCTACTTTCTTTTTTAACTAGCTTGCTTGAAATTAAAAAAGGGAGAAAGGCCTAGTCTCATTCTCATTATAAGGCATAAAAATACCAGTGAAGTTGCTCCGAACCAAAATTTTCTCCCAGCATTAACTAATTGAGTCAATATCACAAGAACAAATGAATATAGATACATACAAAGTTGTGTATTTTCCTGGTAAAAATTTTGCTCTGCTTTAGCAAGATCATTTTGAGAACTCCAACCACAAAAACTTAGGAAACACATTGATCATCTAGACTTATTTCAAAAGGGTTCCTAATAACTTTTGAAACTATTTACTTCATTTCCTTAAACATCCCAAAATCTGAAAATTTATTCCAAGGAATATAGATTAGCATAAATATTAAAACTGTTAAGTATTGGAAATGAAACCATTTTGGACTGAGAAATCTGGGTGAGAACACACACAGAGGAAACAGTTGCTTTTAACCTGAGAAAGAATGTTATTAACAGAAAAGATTTGCCTTTTCAGAAGGAACTAAAAAGATGCCTTCCATATATGAATATGGATTGGTGCCAACAGCACCCATGCTTCTAGTTAACAGCGGGTGTCTTCTATCACTTAAGCAATGCTTTTTGACACTTTTACAGATTGTTAACCCATGGACTAAGGTATTTATGGCTTTATGCACTTAGGCTTTCTGCTCTTATTCACTGGTTCCTAATCACAAAATATTTGTTTTTAATAGGTCTGAAATTAACTAAAATCTATCTTTCAACAATAAAAGTTTAAGATAGTATCAGGGAAGAGCTTCTCTCATATGACCTTTTCCTGTTTTACCCATTTTCTCTTTCTACAGAGAAGCTAATGAGAATTTGGGCCTGAACTGTTCATTAGTGCAATGACCCCCTATGATATATTGCATTCTTAGACAGTCTACTTCGTTTTAGTGCTCTCACAGTGATGCACAGTAGACAGTGACTTCTTTATTAGGTCTGATTGAGGGATTCTGTGCTTTGAAGCTGTTCAGCAAAAAAGGCAATTTTCTTTGGCCCAAGTTTTCCATGAAAAGGTACCTTTTTTACCAGTGATTTTTCTAAATCACCTGGCTTCTGCCATTTTCAAATTCTTGTCTGTTTTTACAAGTAGCTCACTCTTGAGCTGCAAAAAACTTTCAGCAAGCCCACCTGTTTATAGCAGAGGATATAATGGAGCTGTTTCTGTAATATTTTATGATTGTCCCAATTTGTACAACTTCTTGAGGCTGTCAGGTCCAGGGCCAGTAGCTGGACTTAGATGATCCTTGTGGGTCCCTTCCAACTCAGGATATGATTCTGTGACTCTAAAAATAACCCCCATCATTTCAAGCTCTTTATTAATTCTTACAGTAAGAAATAGAATATATCTGTATGTGGGTGACACTGGTTTTACCAGCCTTTCCCTGAACCACTCTTGAAGGAAGCTTACAAATTGTTTCTTGAAGTAAACATGAAGTGGTGTAGCAAGATCTCATTTCATATCAGTCTACATATTTCTTATTTTTTATGCATGATAGCGTAGAGATGTATGTTTCCCAGTGCTATACATACTGAGAAGTCTGTACACTTGAAACTACTTATACAGCTGAGCACTGTTTCCACTTCCACTTTGTGCAAATTTAGAATTTCAGGGAGGAGGAACATGCTCCTGCAGGACAAGCCTTTTTCTCTTACAGGCCTCCTGTACTTTCAACATCTACCGCCACTTAAGTGACCTGTCAGTGACCTCAGCTCTCAGGAGAATAATTCAACCTATCTGCAGCTCACACAAGAGGTTCCCACTGAACATCAGCAAACAGCTTTTCACTGCAAGGGTAACCAATCATAGGCACAGGCTGCCCAGGGTGATTTTGTCATCTCCCTCCCTAACAGATATTGAAAAGCAGTCTAGACAGGATCCTGGCCACCCAGCCCAAAGCAGCCCGGCTGAACAGGGCTGAACAGGGCAGGCAGACCAGACGACACTCAGAGGTACCCTCTAACCTCAAGGAGTCTGTGATTCTTTGAATTTGAAACACAGTCTTAATTTTATAAGTAGCATCAAGAAAAGGCCTTAATCAAATCTTTGCAACTGTTTCCTCTGAACAACTGCACCAAATCAGGTGGGATTTGCCTTTCCTTACAGACTGTCCTACTGAAACATTTTATTTAATTTTGAAAGAAAATCCCTTTCTTTCTGCATTTATGGATAAATTTTTATTTTACCTTTATAAATCAAAAGTAAATTTGAGACAATGCTAACAGAAAAACTCACAAATAGTCTAGATTTAGAGAAGATTCATGAACAGGAGACTGAACAAAAAATGTGGATAAAAATTCTTTTTCAGAACATCATACAATAAAATTGAAAGATGAAGCAGTAGTGATGATCGTTCTGTAACCTGTAGAGTATTTTCCCTGAAAACACCTCAATGGAAAAGAGTGGCAGATATATAGTAAAGCAAGTAAAAAGTACAGGAGGGAAGATGAAGGATTGCTTTGTAGAGTGGCTGAATACTACAGTTTCCATGGATTTCAGGACTACAAGATAATGAGTAAACTAAGGATAAAATAAAATTGTGTATGGTCACATGAATATGAACATGGTCCTTAAACACAAGAGGCAAACTGATGGAAGCTCTCATCAGATAAGCCTTACCAAGAAGGATAAAGACTGTCCTAAATAAGTAGGTAATGCTGGCAAATACAGGATTATATAAAGGCTTTTCAAAACCGGCACTAAACACTGTTATTTAGACCACCAAAAATGTGTGAAAAGACATCAATATTTGTGAAGAATTTACAAAGTATGAGCAGCGCAACATGGGAAATTTAACAGGTCTGTATTCCATACAAGGTCTGAACTACATGGGAAAAAAATGAGGCCAAACAATATAATATATACTTGTTTGGAAAATAGTGCTCATTTTATAAGCCCAGTGGCATGAAAGCCCTGTGATGAGAGGATAGCAACTGTCCCTCTGCACTCTTTTAACTATGGAAAGGTCAAATGAAGCTGACAAGCAATACCAAGATACCGATTTTCTGAGAGTTTGATTTAACATGTTAAACTTTCCCTTTGAGAATTTCCACACATTCTATACACAGAGCTGTCCTATGGCAATAAAGAAAATGTGTTTTGGAAAGAAAGTAACTTTAATTTTAGTACTAAATACAAACCACAAAATTCAGTCTTGGTATTAAAGCTAAGGTGAGAGCTTCATTCAACTACTCTACATCTTCTGCTCTAATGGGATTAGTAATGATAGAAGATAGGTGGCAGTTGTTCTGGCCAGCCCCTTCAGCTGCTGTGGTGGAAGCTAAGACTTCCCAACTCCCTTCTCTTATGCTGTTTTATCTACAGTGCCCTACACTATGTGTCACCACTGAGAAGGACAGATGTTAATGCATTCACAGTTCACTGTCTGGGAAATCAAACAGTCTGCTGTCACTTTTGGAGCATCAGGAAGGTGGATCACCTAAATTCTCCCAGATCTGAGGCTCTAATGTTAGGAGTTCACACACTCCTATTAACAGCAGAACAACTGGAGAACCATCTACATGTAAAACTGCTTTTATGGGTATAATTATTTACTATGGTGCATTTCTCCACATTAGAAATTTGGTCTTCTCAGCAGGTACTCAGAGTCTGCAAATTCACCTCAGTTCCCCTCTATTCTTATGTAGCTCAAACGTGTAGAACAGTCCCAGCATGACCCACACTAAAACTTTACTATGTGGAAAGCTTGTTGAGGTCATACAAATCAAGCAAATACATACCTAAATGAAAACAAAACTCCTCAAATGATTTTTCAAAATGTCATAATTTTTAGCCAGTCTTGTTATACTGTAAACCTAACAATGATCTTTAGATATGATGTTTGGCAGCAATATGCTCTACACACATTTTCTATAGATCTGAAACATCTGACAAAATGGTTCCTAAGCACTCACTCTATGATTATACCATGTGTTTGTCTAGTAGTTTTCACAAAAGATCATCCACATTATATACACACAGACCATATGTGGTGGCTGGACCGGAAATGAGATTTCTGGGATGCTGTGGTCACTACCATCAGGCCACCAATGGATGCTCAGATTTTAAGATTGGCATTTGGTACGATCACTGAGGATTAGATCTGCCTCTGAGAACACACAGGGGTTAAAAACCAGAGCTGCGGCCCTGGCAAGCTCTCTTGGGACTTCGAGGGACGGAGGTCGGATCTCCCTCCCCTGTCCAGCCGCTGCTGCTGGGTGGGGGAGGGGCAGCCATGTGGCAGGCCTGGGCGTGGACAGAAATGGGGGGTGAGGAGGCCCTTGCGGATGGAAGGGTGGAGGAGCCCCAAGAGACATCGGGCAGCCATCCCCCCCCAGGGGAGAAAGAGAGAGAGGGAGAGCCGGCATCTGAATTTGACAGTGGCTGGCCCAGGAGAAGGGTGGGGGGGAGCGCAGTGAGAAGGTGCCCAGCAGGGCAGCGTGGGAGTGCCGGAGCTCTGGGACAGGGAGAGACTGAAATTTTTAACCCTTTTTCTCCATGATAGAAACCTTGCAAATGCTGATTCTCTTGGAGCTGAATGAGAAGAGAGATGAGAGATAAGAGGGAATGGGCCACAAGGGAAGTGCAGAAGACTCTTGAGTGGGGGAGAGATGACGGAGTGGCCATTTGGCTGGACTTTTCTTGTGTGGCCATAGACGGAACCATTTATATTCCTGTGACACAGAGACTGCACTTAGGGGGAGGCAGTGCCTCAGAACCAGGAGGGTTCAGTGTGGGGACCCCTCGGCCCCAGGGGGTGAAAAATTGGGGGGGACAGATGTCCCAAAGCAGAGACTGTGCCTTTTTGGAGTGAGACAAGGCATCCTTAAAAGACAACCCTAAAAGCAGCTCTGGTCCATGCACAGTGGTGAGAGCACTGGGCATGGAAGGAAGATGTCACAAGCGGCAAAAGGACTTTCCGGGCGGTGCCGAGTGACATGGAAGCACACGAGGTTTCAGCGTGTTTCCAGGGGAAGCCTATGGTGCAAGAAGGACTCCTCTCCTCTTCATGGACGGAGGATTGAGTATTCTAAAGGGTGGTGCCACACAGTTGGTGATTTGGGGGAATGTATTGCATTGGGAAATTTGGTGGGGGGGAGGAGGAAAATGATTTTGTAAGGTTTGCATTTTTTCCCTTATGTTTTTTTTTTTCCCTCTTCTTTTCTTGTAGTTTAGTTAATAAAGTTTTGTTTATTTCTAAGCAGGAGCCTGCTTTGCTTATTCCTGGTCACATCTCACAGCAGACACCAGGGAGAGGGTATTCTCATGGGGACACTGGCTCTGTGCCAGGCCCAACCCATGACACCATACAACACTGATTCTCTGAGAGAAAACCTATAGAGCAGATTTCTATTTTCTTATTGGTTCTTTAATATTTACAGCTGACATATCTGCATGCTGTAACTTTGCCTACACAAGTACTTTTACAAAAAAGTAATCCTTATTTAAAGCTCCTTATCTCTACTTCTCTGATTTAAAATAACTTTTGGATAGCAAGATCTGAGTTTTACATTAATAGTTTCGCTTCTGTTTCATAAGACATAAGAATATAACCCACAACAAAGACAGTCTCTTACAAAAATAAGAATGTGATAATTGCTTATATATAAGTTAATTTCACTCAAATTGTTATGATGCAGTGTAACCTATTTGTAATGTAATTGATAGTTACCTGAATAGCTACCTTAACAACTGAATAAAGTTATTAAAAATACTGGGCTGCAATTACATTATTTGAAATACTGGCTAAATTAAGAACTCATGTAGTACAAATCAGATCAATCTTGAGTTTTACAGTATTCAAAGGACCAAAAACATTGTATATGGCACAAGCAAATAAAGTTGAAACATCTCATCTACAAACTGTCTTCTTTAGCTAAAATTGTAACATATAACATCCAAAATTTTATTTACTCTTACTAGCCCTCTCCCAAAGCCACAAAGAATGCCCAAATTTAGCCCACCAAGAGCACAAAGAATGGCTTCTCCTTTGGCCTTTTTCTGCCCTGAATGAGTAACTTTGCAACTGAATTACTGCTGTCCGGAATACTCAAACCATGGCACTTTCCTTGATGATATTTTACTTTTCTTGTGGAAGACACGATGCAATAAGCTCTATCTTGAAACTATGTCTTTTCCATCTACAAAATACAGATGAATTGTAATAACTAAAATCCACTAAAGCAGCATGGGCAATGGAAAAATATTCATCCACTTAAAGATACAAAAATTGTCACAGCCTGTATCTACTTTTTTTATTGCCACAGTTTAGACTGTAATAGTTTTGCAGCTGATAATCTGAATTTTGAAACACAGGTTACTGTATGTAACCTCCTCCAAATATTTAGGTAATACCTAAAATTACCTCATACAGAGCAGCAAAATCACTTGATTTACTTCTGTCCTAATCAAGAGTGTTCACCAAGTATGGTATTAAACATCACAAGTTTTGCAATAGTTTTCTGACTGGGGTAACCAATGTTGAGGCACTGATCCAGTTACTGCTGGCCCCAGTTGCTATCCCCTGATGTGTGTCATCTTTTCCTCGGGGAGCTCAGGCACATGTGGAGCTGCCTGTTGACTTCAGCAACAAAACAGCTCTACTGCTGATGGGGCACTTATTATCAGTTGCCTTTAAAGTCTCCTTTCACGTCGCTCTGAGATGCTGATACAAGTTCTGTGGATAAGTAAACAGAATTTTCATTTTTATTAGGGCAAAGACAGCATTAATTACCAAATTTCCTGGTCCCTCCACAGCACCACAATGTTAATACAAATAAATAAATCTGATCACCAAATAAATCTGATCAGGCAACTACTTGTTTTCAGCCCCAATGGGAATGAATGGTGTGAGATATTGCTGATCAGAGAGGAAACCCCACTGACATACCCAATGAAGCACAAAGAGACATTTTTGTTGAGCAGATAAAGATTTCTATTTTCAAGGCAGGATGAAAGCCTGAAAGCTTAGAGGCTTTCAATAGAAAGTGTTAAGTTTTAGTAGCAATAGAGCTGGATGTTTTACTCAAAGTTTTTATGGGTTTGGTTTTATTGGGTTTTTTGAATTTGGTTTTGGTAGGAAAAAGCATGAAGTAATTAATTTTGCAACATCTTTTTCTAACAAAAATGTAAGCTGTACTGAGGTATTGACTAAGCCAACACAGTAATACTGAAGAATGACTCAGAGAATTAACACAAATTCACACTAAAACACTTAAGCTTCGTAGCAATTTTTCTACTGCCGATATGGTGATCTTGAACCACCTTCAATGAACATTCAAAATATTATTAAAATTGGTTTCAGCTATGACACTGCCCTTAAACAGCAATGATTCCCTAGCAGAGAAGGAGTGAATAAGGTTGTCAAGAGGGAAAGGCAGCTGCCACACAGAGGTCATGAAAGAAAACTGCTTGATTACATCTGCTTTCATTTATTTCCTCTACCAGGCCCATGAACACACTTCAGTATTAGGAGACCAGAAACACACAGGCACCATCATCCTTGAGTCTGGGGCAGGCAAATGATGTCCACCAGGAGCATCCCTTGCCCATTCCAAGAGGGCCCCCAGCATTCCTCTGCAGTGTCAAACACAAAGCACAGCACCGGGGCTCCACAGCACAGGGAGGTGAACAGCAGTCCCTCCATCATCAGCAGGCAATGCATGGGCATGAGATAGGGTATACACTCACTGCAGCAGTGAGCTCAGTCTTTATCCTGTGTTAGTAGAAGTTAAAAACTTGATTTTTTTTTCAGGGGATGATTTAGTCTTTTAAATATAAAAATTAATTTGTGTACTTACAGTGTGTCCTGAAGAGTTCTGTGTCATCACCAGAGTACAAGCCTCTGAATGATAAGTATTATCAAAATTATCTAATGAAGTTCATGGGGAGTTTGGCAGCAAACTTTCAAAGATACATGAGTATACCATGACATTTTGCCCCCCCTCACCAAAAGAAGTGTAAACATATTGGTTCCACATAAAAACTAAAAGGGCATAAAAGCCATGAATAGACCTAACTATTACAGATAAAATGCCAGCTAAAAATTGTCAGGTGTTAGATTTTGTTTTAAATACAGGCAGCCATTCTTCTGGATCACAACATAATTTTTAGAAGTAGATAGATAAAGCAACTTCAAAGCAATGAAATACTTAATCAAGAAGATCTCACATCATTATGATTAAAATAAAATATCTTGTCTTTAATATTTTATTATTTTGACTGCAATCCACCTTGGTGTCTCAAAATTGCCTTGACTTTACCCGGACATGAGACAAAGTCTTTTTATGCCACAAAAACAATCCAGACAATTACAGTATTGGCATCCAATTAAAACCCTTACTTTCTGCAGGATAGCAGGTAAAAAGGGTTTCCAGTGCTGAAGTGCAGAAAAAACAGCCCCAATATGAACCTGCATTTATGCAAATACTTGAGTTAATTCACTTGAGTCACAATGAAGCAGATGTAGCCAGCACTTGCAAATTAAGTAAAATACTGCTGCCTGTATTAGTACCTTAATAATGATTGATGTTAATTCCGTGGTCAAAACATGACATTGCCTAAAATTAAACAAAAACCCAACAGACTTTGCCTCAAGAAGACTAAATTTCATGGCTCTCAGAAGATTAATTTTACAACCCGAACGTTTAATAGTTTCTGCATAGTTTGTCTCCACTGCTTTATTTCTAAATTGTTAACATTTCTGTAAACCAGGGATCTCCCAACACACACTGGTAGCAAAACTGTCTCACTTTAACATTTCAGCTTGCTGCCCAGAGGATCTCTACTTTTCTATCATGCTGCTTCCTCATCCAGCAATAGTCATTTCACCACACACAGAACAGCCTAACATGCACCCAAGCTTTTGTGAGTGAACACAAAGCATTTTTCACCTCATAGTAACACCTCATTAAAATAGACAAAGTATAGCAGCTGAATGGTGCCATACTACAGTAGATGCTGATGGCCACAGAGCATACTTGCGCCTACTGCCATTTCTCTGAAGAGGTCTGCTTATCTTTGGCCACTACTTCTCTCTGAGCATATACCTGGAAGGAAACACCTCAGACTGTATGATATTTATCTGTTTGTCACTACTGAATTACCTCCTTGACACAGGAGTACCATGACCAACAATAGCACAAGTGGCTGGCATGGCTTTAAGAGCAGTGCTATTTCCCAGACTAGAAGCAGAAAGACTTCATTTAATTATCACATAAAAAGTAAAGAATGCAATAATATGACCATTGCAAACCCACAGGGCCCAGTCCACAGTGAAGCACATGATCAGTATTAACCCTGTTCTGCACCATTACTCATCTTGAGAGTCACGGCCACATTTGTTTCACAAAAAAATAAAATCTATCTTCTCCTTTTTCTTTTTGACCTTTGGTAACTACATGAAAACAGCATATGGAGCTCTATCTCACTACTGCTCCTTCTGGCTTTAAATGTTACCTGAAAAAGCTCTGACTTTAGCTCCAAGCCCTGGCAGAAAGTACACTTTTTCAGCTAACAAGGGCCTGGAGGTTTTACAAGACCATGGGGGTTTTCAAAATGTTCTTCCACTTTTGCAATCATCACATTACTACATCATGGGCCAGATTGAAAGTGGCATTTTATGGATTCCTTTAAAAAGGTACTCATACTCTACAACTGCTTTAGGCCATGCAAGCAGTTAATTAAGTACAAAGGCATAGTCTGTGTGATCTCTACTGTATTTTCATTGCTCCGTAAAGGCCTTCCTGAGAAGGAGACAGGATTTTTTCCTAAAGGCAAAACACCCACTAAATGTACTCTGCTCTTAATAACTGAAACTCCTTACGCTTGAGCTGTCACAAATTGCTTGCACACATTTCTGCTCAGATTGTATTTCCATAGGCTTTGACATGCCAAAAGGCCACTACCATTACTAATGCAGTGACACAATGCAGGAAGGGAAAAAAACAATACTTACCACGAGCAAAATAATCACAACAGAAGAAATTAATATGTCAGAATTCAGTCCATTCATATGGACTCCCTAAAAAATCCACCAAACCACTGTCATGCATAGCAGACCTAAAGAGTTGTTATTCAGCTCTCTACAACTGGAGATACATGGAGAATATTTAATACCTGAATGGGTATGTATCATCTGCCTTATCTCTTTTGTGTCTTCCTGCTGAAGCAACCTCACCAAGAGCCATGTAACACTTTTTCCTCCCTACTCGGGCAAGCAAAATCAGCAGTAATCAAGCAAGAATAATCTGAGCATCCCTTCTGAAATGGCTCCACAGCACAAAAAGGGCAGCTCCAATCACAGAAAATGCCTCATTCAGATCCAAAATTCTGTATTTCTCCATATCACACAACAGCTTGCAGCTCACACAAATATTACGAGAATATCACCATATTTCAGTCCTGTAGCAAAATCAAGGTCAAGTATTTTTTATCGTGCTGCTGCACTGTCCCACATAGGAAGCAAAGAGGTGGAGTTTTCATTAACTAAAACATCCTGTATTTGAATTTAAAAACAAAATATTTAGAATTTTGAGGTGGACTGTGTTAATATGCCTGTGCTTTAATAACACCATAAATCTGCATGCTTTTACTCAGTACTTTATTTTGCAAGTTTCATACCAAAGTCAGTAAAATAGTTTTTCAGCCTTTATGTGTGATTTCCAAATGAAGTAAAAAAAAAAATCTCATATTCTTGTGAATGCCTAGTTGACCAGTAACACTGAAGTCCAATGTACTTTAATTCACAGATGTATTTGAAAAGTGATACCTTACAAAGCAACGTGAAGAGAAATGCCGACACTTGTTTTACTTATCAACAGCTCAAAGTCAACAGAAAAACAAAATTAAAATAAATACCACAGTGTACCACACTACAGCATATGCCAAATAGGCCACAGAGGAATGACCACACATGCTCTTGTTCTAAGTCACACACACAGAAAGACTATTTAACAAGGCAGAGAGTTTATCACTATGGAAGGGTGTGATTCCCTGCATTTCCCACTGAATTTTACAGAGATATTTGAAGCTGAAAAGAAAAGACTGACTACAGGACACCAAAGGACAGTGTCCAGCTTTCTGAAATTCACCAGAGACAGCAGCATGCTAACCTGTCTGGATTCTGAAAGGTGAATTTCAAGGGATAGCTCCAAGGAAAGATCAACCACTAGCAGACAGTTAACACTGTATCTCTACATCCTCTACTTCATGAAGGCAAAGGCCATGTTTCAGGTCTGAATGCTCATAGTTAGGTAGAGTATGATGCCTGTACTGTCCAGGGCTAAGCACACTCTACTTTTTTGTCTGAAATTCAAGCCCATTGATTGAGATGATACACTCCACCCCAATTCACTGAACTCGGGTTGTATCTAAAGAAATGAGAGGAGCAAGAGCATTGCCATCATGTAGCACCATTCCAGTGGAACAACAGCTCTGTTTAATCATGCTTGTAAGACTCCTCCACCACAGGAAATTTTCAGAATGTCATCCTTATTTTAAAATCCCAAAGCCAGACTTCACAACTGAGAACTGATAATGGACTATATCTAATTCTGAGAACCATCCTATGTGTGATGAGCAACAGCAAGAAACTTATTTTTGCAGTAAGTTCCACATTCTACATTGCGCCTTGTATCACTAATTTATCATGTTTTATATGTGAAGTTATGCATATGAGTACATGCATACGCAATACCAGTAAAGAGAACAGTCACCATTTTGGAACATGTGTTTGAGAATGAGACCACCTCTTACTCCCTACAGCGAAGAAACTTCAAAATTCTTAGCAAAGCTATTAATAACTTCATTCTATACAATGTATGAACATTACATTAATGCAGTATTATTATGTTTGCATAAATGTCATAAACAAAACTTGAACTAGTAAAATGGCACCTGACTCAGTATTTTTGAAGTATTCTAATTTTCTTTTAGGTACTGATTTGTGAAGTAATTTGTTCTACCTAACCTAAATTTGCTGGATTGGGTATAGTCATTTTGCTTTCTTGAAGATACTTATGAATAAATCTGGATACTACCAAATATACTCCCTTTGTTCATCAGGGGTACAATACCTACCACTGTAACTGTACCAGAGTAAGAACTAACAATTGACTCAATTTTACAGCATATTATTATGCCAGGATATGACACTAAAGAAGCATCTTCCCAGCTTCAGGCAACTATGTTTGTCAGTATTGTGAAGCCTTGACAGATTTGAAATTACCAAAATTGTACAGAAAAAGCACTGTCATATTTTTACTTCCATTACTCTCTATGTAACATTGCTAGTTTTTACTTTTTTCTTTTCCTTAATATGATTACGTTTATTGGATATACCCTTTATGGATCTAGCTGTGAAACTTCCTGAAACACTTAGAAGCTTACCCAATACCTACAAAAAAGTCCAAACTATTTCTTCCAACATAAAGTTATCCATATTACACTGCTTGGTCACCTTTCACTCGGTTCCCTGGTTAAAAGTGGTAAAATGCAGAAGAACATCTCCTTGTAAAATTCTGCAGACATTCACTAACCAGATAGCCCAGCTGTTTCTAGCACAGCACTTGCCAGTTGTGTGACTAAAGTACCTAAGGGGATTATTCTGTGTTTCGTAGATAGTTTTTATTTAGGTGAGTATATTACTGACTTTCTAAATAGTATCCTACTACTGACTGGAGCCATACTCAGCCTGATTTATTAAGGATCACAGTCCAAAAGGGGCAGACATCCTTTTCACCCATTCAGACAGGGACCAACTGTCCCCAAACCCAAGGAAGACCTATGTGTTCCATGACCCACTATGTCAATGTTAAAATAGACAAGAGTCCAAACCAGCAGGATTTACTTCTCTTGGAGAGGACTTCAGCAATTTGCTCTCTCAGTAACAGCGGCTTACAGACTTAGAAAACACTGAATCAGCTTTTTAGCTTCAGTACAGAATTAAGGAACTCCTTAGAGTCCTCCAGGTCAACTGCAGATGGACAATGGACTTGGGGAAGCCCATTAATAATACAGAGGTGTTCTCATTATACAATTGGTAGTGGGCAAGAGATTTCAAGACAAGGAGAGAAACACCTATCATCAACTAAAAAGGATTAGTTTTAACCACCATCCATATATCTTTTACATATCAGTTATTTTCAAGTTGCCACACATCACACACCTCTGCAGGACTGTTTATAGTTAAATTACGTTTAATTTGCTTGTCTGAATTCTTCTCTCTTAAAAAAAAAGGAGAACTGCTGCAGCCCGTAAAAGCGTATGTGCTCCTCTATGGCACTCAAAACCTATTTGAATTAGCCTGCTCTACTGAGGGTATATAGTATGTCTTAAGGCTAGTGAGAAATTAAAATAGAATATTCAGCTTTTTGAAAACAAGAAAAAATATTTCACACCAAGGGTGACAAGTATGTACATTTTCAAGTTTGAATATAAACTGGTTAATTATTTATTATTTCAAGCCATAATGAGAATGCCACTCTAACCACAGAGTATCCCCTCTGTCATGCTGTAAAGAAGGGTCTGTTCTATTGTATACCTTCTAAATTTAACAGCCTTTGCATGCCCTAAGGGACCAGTCATTAAAAGGTCACTTCAGAAGTAAATTACCTTCTCCCTCACAGGAAGTATCTACAAAGTAAAAACCTAATGCTGACACCTCCTCACAGCAAGGCATTTATTGTCTGCTCCAGAGAGGGCAAGCAGGGTTATGAATCTTAAGGCAATACAGAGACACAAATCAGAAAACAGAATAACAAGAGAATTGAACAGGAAAAGCTGGGAAGAATTCCTCTACCATGCACACTACACCTCTAGCCATAAGAGCAAATAATGGCAGCAAACGTTTCTTCTACCACACCTTTCCTTCTCTTCATGTCTCTATAAAAGATGCTTCTGAAAACCTAAGTTTGCTAGGAGAATGATGAAAATCCTAATTTTAATAATAAAATTAAAGAGCAAATAATACTTGAAACAGATGAGAAGGCACAGTAGATAAATATTTTCAGGAGAGCAAATTTCCATTAAAACATCTTTCTTCTTGGTAAGCCTACTACTTGGCAATAGATTCCCCTCATCAGAGTGAGATTCTAGGAACTTCTCCTCCACAAAATTGGTGTCATTGACAGAACTGCCTTTTTAGCAAAAAAATAAGTAACTCTCTGATATAACTGCAAGCCTTTCCTGGATTTACTGAATTCTCTAATACCTGAAAACAAAGCTTTAGAGTGTGAAATACAAGCATTTAAATCCATATCCTGTTCTTTCAAAAGAAACTTGAATTTCTAAAGAACATCAAAATAGGAATATTGTTTATCAATATCTCCCATACGCTCACTGTCATATGTTGAAAATTAGCAACTGAAAAGACTTGAATGGGCAATACAATTCAAGTAGTACAAGCATAAGCTTGAACATGGCCATCATCATAATGCAGTTTGGACAATCTGCCAGTAGGCAGCAAAAGGAAAGGGGAGAACACAAATTCGGTGCACAGTCCCACAGACTACAAATACTCAAGACAGCACTGAGTAAAGTACTAAGCAAAACCAAGCAAGCACTTACGTCAGATTTGGAGGACACGTTTTCCTCCATGTCAGAATCACTGGGATCTACAATGTCATCGAAGGGTGGCAGAGTAGGCGTCTTCCTTTCCAGTGCATCAGTTTCAACTTTGACTCTCGCCACCTTGAGCTGAGATTTCTCTTTTGTCTGTTTTTTGTCAGCTGAACAAGTAAGAATCAGTGGTGGGGCACTAGGAAAACTTTTAAATAATGAATCCGAGCTGGGTTTTTTTCTTTTTCTTGCAGAAGATTCATCAGTGTCCAGTATTGAGGGCCTTTTTGTGAGAGTCTTCTTTTCTTGCTGCTGCCCACATGTTATGGTAAGGATAGGAGTGTTTTCAGATTTTGGTTCCTTGGACATGGGTTTGGGTTCCTTGAAGGCCATCTTAGGAACCATTTTTTCATCTCTTAGTGGTTTGTTTTCTTTGGGTTTCTTAGAGGATTCTTTGGAAGATTTGTTATGTTCCCTGGAAGGTTCTTTGAAGGCACTTTTTTGTTCTTTTGAGTCTTTAGAATTTTTTTCTTTGTGCTCCTTTGTTAACTTCTGGGTCTTTGAAAAACTGTTACTACTGCTGCTGCTATTTATGTTCAGAATCCTTGCTGGGTCCTGCAAAGAGGAGATGTAAAATTTTACTTTAAAAAAAAAAAGAAAGAACTCTTAAATCCTCAAAAGGCAGACAAAATATGGACAAAGGATTGATATTAAGAACTTGGAACTCCAGGCAAGTAACCAGGAGTAGAATTAACCATATAAGAACAGATAGCCCAACATTTGGTCAAAAAAATCTGTTACAAACTGGTGGAACATAAACAGTTATCACTGCTCATCAAAAAGTTACAACAAAAGCTAGTTTTTACCCTAGGCATTATACATTGTAAGGTTAACATAAAAGCAGTTTAGGAAATCCTTATCATAACAATTACCTATGAGAGAATTAAAATCACAAAGAAAAATTAAGACATAGACCATATGATGTCGACAGAATTACAGGATCAGAGGAAAGCATGATGACATTTCAGGCAAAGTTTAACTTCTCTGCTGTGATCTTCTGAATTTTGCCAGATCTTTTTCCTCATAAACAATAGCAATCCTGGGTCCAGCCTGGCTATGGAAGAATTGACTGGACAGACAACAGTCATTGCCTTTTTATGGAAAACCTCCTAAAGCTGAAAAAGTTTTCTTCTTTGAATATACTGGCATCTCTGCTGAGTCTTTAATTACTTTTTTTTTTTGAATGAACTGTTTTAAGTGAGAAGTGTTTCTCAGAAGGTAGAGACTTAGACATCCTACAGGAGAGGCTAAACCAGAAACAGCAGATCAGTATCTGCTGAGTATTCCTCACTCAGTTGAATCTGAAAAGTTGAAGTGGCAAGGCAAGAGGTCACATGCAGCTTGAACTGGAAATAAAGGAACCATCCAGAATGGCCTATACAGGATCCTTTCTTCTGAGAACTAACACCTGGGAATATTTAAAAGACAAGAACAGTTCTAGCACTGCCCACTTTCATGGAAACTGCCAGTGATGAGCTCTCAGTATCTCAAAACCACTCAGTAGACTAATTGCACTGTTTTAAACGCTAAACACATGTCATATATATACAAGACAGGGTCTATTTTTATACTTCAAATTTGCAAAGTGATGTTTCAATTTATAGGAACCCATGGTCAAGTATTTTACATTACTCACTTTCTCCTCCAGGCTGGTTATAAGCATTTCTATCTGTATGTTGCAACACTTTAATATATATTACATACACCCATTGATTTCCTTTACCTATAAGAGATATGTATGTAAATGTGGTGCATCTGGCTGTCTAAAACTGCCACAGATTTACAGATCTGTAGAGAGTAAAATACATTTAGCTTATCTTCCGCCTTTACTTAAACACCTTTTTACCCACAACATAGACAGAAGTGGACAACACTTCTGCAGACAGCACTGCCTAAGTGCAGTGAAAGTAAAGGACCAAAGCACAACATGGCCAGCCCCATCTCCCACAGGGACTCAGTCATTTTAAAAAATGCACACAGTACAACTGCCCTGGGAAAAAAACTATGCAAGAAAACAAAGCAGAATTTACATGTTAATGGAAGTTGTGTAAATTAAAAGAGAAAGGAAGACTGAGACTACATCCACTGATGTGCTTCCTGTTCATAGATAACTACTTATAACATGTCCAATTAGAATGTGTTAAGTCAGAGTTCAATACTCTAGGACCTGAAAGGTCTACACAAAACATGTGCAGAAACTGCAGTATCATCCTTCTCCTTCTCTAACAATAGGTAGAAACAATTAGCTAAAAATAATTTCTTAGAAATATTCTTCCCTTCTCATTATCTTATTTAGTGAAACAGTCACAGTGCTGCAAAAATTATCCAGTTGCATGATTTTATAAGATGCTTCTTGCATCTGTACTACAAATATATTTTTGTGTCATATTTGATAAACTAACTTTATATTTATATAACACGTATATCAACATTAACGTTGGCTGGAAGCATCAACAATGAACAATACTATAATTACATCTGAATATCTAAAAATAAGGCACTTCCTGGATTCCCAGGCCAGTAGTTAAAAAACAAAAATAAAAAAGTATACTTAGCACCCTTTCACATGTTTTACTTGAGTTATAAGACCTATCCTGGCATTCTTCTTTAAGATTTAAAAAAAAAAAAAAAACCAAAACATTTTTACTATTTCCTTTGATGCAAGACCAGCACCAAAAGTTGACTTATGAACTAATTATTAATGCTTCTAGTGTCATATCATGTTCTATCATTCCAGAGAGGTGTTGCCCTGGAGAGGAATAAAATATGTGTCATTACTAAAGTAGATAGAGAAATTATCTTCCTTACTGGTCTCCTTATAGCCCTTTATATATAGCACATATATTTTACATTTCAGAAGGAGAGTCTCATTTCAGAGGTTTTCCAACAGATGAGACCTGTGGAAATGGTTCTGGGGCACAGTAGTTTTAAAACCAAAAGAAAGTTGTGATCTGTCTTCTTTTCAAATTTAAAATTCTTAAAATTTTAAGACTTTTTTCATCTTCCTACAACATAGAAGTTGGTATTTTCATAGAAATCATAGTATATTTAGGGGACATACTTATGAGACTTATTTACAGCTGACATACTTATGAGACTAGACCCCTGTCACATGCTCTCTTAGAATTACCTTTTCTTAAAGGCAGCCAATCCCTTGCTTTTATATCTACATTCATTTTCAAAGTAAACACACTATCTTTTCTTATTTCCCTAATTTCTGCAATGACCCAAAAAGAAGCCAACAATGAAATGGAGGAGTTAACTACAGGAACATTAAATCTGTAAGACAGAAAAAAGTCAAATTATATCCACCAGTAAGTTCTGTCAAACCTGATGATGAGCATGGGATGCTGATGGGGATGAAAAGTTGCTGAATATTCATATAATGTACCAACATGTACTGTGTATCAGCATAGATCTTAACAAAAATTAGAATGTACTTTCAAACCATTTTCTTATTTATTAGAATCTGACAGTGTGTTTAAGTGTTTCTTTCCACCTTAGTAAGTGTTGCAAGAAGTAAGAATAAATTTAGTAAAATAATACACTCTTTTCTCAACACTCTTTTCATGAGAAAAACTGCGATTGTGGGGCTTTGGCAGATAATATATCTGCACACCATAGCTTACATTTGTGTATTCATCAAATATTGAAGCAACTTAAGTCAATGTTAGCCTTTGATATGTTGCATAACAGCATGCAAAATAATAATACAGGTACATTGACATGTCAAATACCAGATGTCATCCTCAGGCCAGTAATACCATCTACTTCCAGTAAATCAAGATATATAGTACTGCTCTATGAAAGGGGCTAATGTATCCTTCAAAATATGTATTTTAGAAAGCACAATAAAAATCTAAAATTTTATCCTCAAATAAAACCTGCATTATTCTGACTGTGGTACTCAACTCCTGTGCGTATTTTGGGCAACACAGCTCATGTTAAGGCCCAAGATGCATTCTGGGAGCATAGAGAACATATTGTAGGCAGGACAAGTGACCAGAAAAGCTAACGAGCCATTATGCTGCCATGATCATGAGCCTGTAAATTGCTATCTCCTGCAGCCATCATCTCTGCCAGTTTCATCACCATCTTCTAACTTACAGGAACTACATAACCATACGTCCAATCTGGAATGCAGAAGACATCACCTCATCAAAAGAAGGTGAACTATTGAAGTTGACTGCCTACCAGGCTTTCATGCTTCCCACTGCGAAAAAGGGTATGCCATACTGTGACAAAGGAGGAATGATCAGCACCCTCACACTCAGCTAGGTAACTTTTATTTTTTTATGGATCCCAAGTGCATGGATTAAGAGTTACAGGTAATAAACTAAGAAACTTTGTGATTTGGGAGGTAAATTCACTTTATAGACTAATCTGGGCAACGGCAACCAACTGTTTGTTGTGTTTTTGTGTTTCCTAACAGGCGCATGAAATTAAGTTAAAATCACAGAGTACATTGTCCTGAAAATTTGAGAGACACAAACACACTGTAATAGCTGCTCAACAGATAACATATTTGCAGATTAAAACACTTCTGTAGCTACAGGGCAAAAAATTATGCTGAGCTGTGTATGTTACAGACCTGGGTGTTGACTTCACCCCACAAAATGGAATTCCCAATTTGTTTCAATGTGAGATTGAATAAGCAGTTACTTCTGGAAACCATTGCAAATCTCAACTGCTGACAGATGTTAATAACCTAACTAAGAAATAGAACACTGGGGAGGGGTGGGGGAAGCAGTAGAGCAGGGGCAGTTCATGATATTTTATGAAGTCAATAAACTGAGCACATTGGCATAGGCTTGTCTACTGTACTCTGAGTTTAGACTACAAATTTAGTACTAGTGATCATAAAAATGTGCATTATTTTCATTTCTAATTAAAATATTATGCCTATTGAACTAATGTGTTCATAATAAGCCAGTGGACTACAATTAGACTCAAATATGCCTGTTGCTCTAAAGAGGAAAAGAGGAGAAAGATATCTAAAAGTAATTCCTTCATCAAGCAAATTCAGATTTCTGTTGAATACAAACTTGTTTATTACTGAATAGAAATACTAGCTGATTTGGGGGCAGGGGACAAAAAAAAAAACAAGAAAGAAAAGCACAACATTTTGAGAGCCTCCAAAATTACTCTAGGGTAGAAGATGATTTTACCTGCTTCCCACAAAAACCCAGCCCACCGAACTGTTATGATCATTGACATCAGAAGTATCAGAAGCAGATGGAGAATTACAAAGCTCACTGGTTTATCAGTGAAGGCTAACTGGGGGAGCATAAAGCAATTTATGTTTTTTCTGATGACACACAGGAATAAAAGCTTTTGTTTTCTTTGCTTATAAAATAAATCTCATTTCTCTCCAGTTGATACGATAGGTCTTTGCAAAAGATATAATCATTCCCCTGAAAAACCTAACCAAACTGCTTCTCTATTCTGTGCATGTAATATTAATATAATATAAACAGGCATAGCAATAGCACTGATTTAATATCCGTATACAAATATCTGTAGCCAGCCTGCAGGTATTCTTACATTATGAAGAAATGTATGAAGTTTTCATACATTTCTGCCTGACATCTGTACTTCCAAGATTAAGGCTTTGTTTTGGAACTAAAATATGGGTGCTCACTAGTACTATTTCCATTAAATTAAATGAAAAAAAAAATCACTTCAGAGATACAAACATCTCTATTTAATACATATTTTAGAAGAGAATGAGACAGAAGGCAAAATGACAGTTGTTTCTTACTTACAAAAAAATACTGTATTGTATTTTTCATAAGTGAATGCTAAACCAAGAATAACATTTTGTTGCACTGGTTTTATTATTGTTACTTGAATTCTTATCTAACCACACAGTTTATATGGTACTTTGCAGTGGCAAACAGATAAGCATAAGGTTCTGTTTTTTCCACACTCAAAGTTTAAAACTGACCTCAAAGTTAACTGTGGTTTCACAGACAAAACAAACCAAAACTAGACAGAGCACATCAAAGGCCTATTGCTGTAGCAGAAAAATCCCAAAGTCACCCACTACAGACATCTGGAGAACACTTTGGCATATGGGACAAGCAACTTGTGCCCAAGAACTATCAAGACTTTCCTGCAGCTCTTATTGTAGAGGCATATTTAAATGAAATCTGGACATTGAAGTTGTTCCATCACTGGAGTTACTCCAAATGACAAAACCAAAAATCTATTCATACATTGGCTGGAACTTTCCTACATTCCAACCAGAACAAAAACACTAAAGACCAAAATTCAAGGCTTTTCAACTCCAAGAACTTGTAACAAAAAGCCCAGACTTTAATGTTACACTAAAACCAAGGTTATCTTGTGTTTCCATTTCTCAATAATAGCTTATAATTCTCAGCAAGGCAGATATTTATGAGATAAAAGCACAACTGCTCATAAGTGTGTGTTCTAAGTTGGACAGGGTAAAGCAATGACTGCTGGGGGGAGACGAAAAATCAAATATCCACACGGACTGACAAAAACCAGTGTATTGATAAAACACCTCTTGCCACTATTAAAAATTCTAGGGATGGAATCCTGAAATGTGATGCATGTCTAACCTCCTCAGGTTAGACTCTCATAGCTGCACGGTATGGGCCAAACTCTCTGCAGATGTTTGAGTTGCTTCAGCAAAAAATGAAAGATTTCAAGCAACATGGATGACTGCAGCAAATACACACTTCACCCTCCTTCACTCCATCACATTCCACACTTGCCAATTTTCCATATCAGATGGAAGTTCACTAAATACAGTTTGGAAAATTACTTCCCAGGTTTACACTTGCTCACAAAAAACTGAGATTCAAGACTTGCCACACAGTTACTAGGCAGTTACTAGGCAGACAATTAGTACAGGACTCAGTATCATGTTAGTACTGCCCTGAAGTCCTTCTAGAGGTGTTTGGGTTGCTTATTAACCCAAGCCTCAGCACACCTACTTTGGCATGGAAAGCAAGGCATGAGTGCATCAACATTATATATATATATAAAATCAACATTATAGATAGATAGATAGATAGATAGATAGATACACTCTTTAGAAGTGATTGGAAAATGAACTCTAGAGACCTACCAACCAACATCTCACAAACCCTATTAGAGACGGTCAAGTGTCAGAGTAACTCATGTTACTCTGGGATCCAGTTAGATGGAGATACATCCTAGTGTAACCAGCAGCACCTTGCTTCAGCACCAGGTGTACCCAGCTTCTTTCCTTTGAGGCATTATGCACTCATTTCAGCATCCCAAAATCAGCACCTTCAGTTTAATCCTCAAATTATACCCCAGCATCTCATTGGAAAATAACCACCCTTCCATATATTTTTTAAATGTTGCAAGACCACCTGCATTAGACATGGTGAGGCACTGATGTACAATGCACACCAGAAAGAGACATGTCAAAGAACATTTTTTGCCTGCTCTGGCTTATTAAGTATCCCTACCAGCTTTTCTTAGGCATACCCTTAATTCATTACCTGACAATTCTGGCAAGATTCAGCACAGAGAGAGAACATGAAAGTTATTAATAAAAATGTGTAGTTCCCCTTTAAGTAGAAGCACTGCAAGATCAAGTGACATACTTCAAATCTACAAGATTCTACAAAAGAGAATGAAAAGCTAAACAATTTAACAGAATGGAGAAAAGGCTTGCATTGTATTTCTTATGTGAATAAACAACAACATGTTCCTTTATCTTCCCATATCATTAGTTCAGTTTGTCAAGAAATTATCTGCTATTTCAGAAAGGTTCATTTGTATTACTCAAGAGGTTCCTTGGACTATACCTTTTTACATTTGAAGTTGGGGATTCAAAATTTGATGTCCTAGAGACCAATGACACATTGCTTTCTTTGAAACATCTAGGAAAGAATTAACCTCTTAAATTTAAACAAAACTAAAAATCCTAAAGAACAAAGCTTCAAGTCCACACAAGTATCCTGAAAAATGCTTAATAAATGAAATTATTATTATAGTATTATCTCACATTCTATACATTTCCATAGATCACACTTCCATCACTGTAATCTTCTAACACTACAAGATACCATTGCAACTCTTTCTGGAACAGGAGGAAAACAACTGTACAAGTAATAAAACAAGAGAACTGTCACCAGCACCTGTTCTCACAGCCATCCTGAGTAAAGAAATGTCAAGACCTGCTATCATTAGCATAGCAATTAAAACATTGCAAAAAACAGGTAGAATTTTTTAAAATTAATTTAATTACTGGGAAAAGCACTTTTGGCTCAACTATCTTCTAGCGAAATAAGTCTCACCTTTGGCCCATGAGATGATTTCTTCTTCACTTCAGAAAAAGACAGAGAGTTACTGGGAAGGCTGGGGAGATGAAGACTCTGCCCTGAAGAAAACGATGTGCCATCTGACATTACCATCATCTGTTGTAAGAGGGAAAGCATGTCAGTAAAACATTACCAACAAGAGCAGAGTTTCACCTGCCTAGCAAATCACACACTGACAGGAGAATAAAAGTCCAACAAACAATATCCATGTTTCTTCTCAAGAGGGGGTAGTTTAATGAAGTCACACTGATAATAATTCATTTTCCCCAAAAAGAGTCTGTTTTTTCCCATTATATTAACTGATAAGCAATCTCCCTGCCTGCATACTGACCCATGAGCCTTCCAGCCTATCCTCTCTCCCTTCCCTGAGAGGCAGAGGCAGAGTGAGTGACCAAGCATCTTCGCCAAGGTTAACTCACCACAAAGATACACTGCAAAAACAGACTGACGTTTTAAACTAAAAGCAGTATGTCTTTAATTTCAGCTTCTAACTTCAGGCTTCTGTGTTATCTAGAGTATAGAAAAATGTGTGGCTGGTAAGCAAGCAGACAGTTTGCTGTTAAGAGGGTCTAGCTCCCTTTCTTGATTTTGAAGACTTAAGTACAGACAGATCATTTCCAGAAAGCACAAGTAAATCAGCTATTACTGAGCAGTCACCTGACATGTAAAGATTATTCCGTCCATCTCTGGGAAACCCAGTTAAGATCCTGTCTTCTGCTACAGTGCTGCTGTGTCTGAATTTTATGATTCCTACCACAGCCATTCATCTATTGTTTCAAGGCTCCAAATGCTAGAGACAGCTTACCTGTCTGACAAGCCCTGCAAAGCTGGAAAGATGCAGAGCTCTATACCTGCAAGGAAACATGGCTCTCTTCCCGAAGGTTCCCAGGCACAAAGTGACACTGGTTTTGTGGATTTCCTATGTGGTTATCCTTGCCTCTTCAGATGACCAAAACATCCTCTGACTCAAGGGACAGGAATGAGCTGACCCATCACATGCCTCATACACATTACATTAGAAATACTGGGAAATCAAGGACAGAGATATGTATATTCCAATGTTACCTCTCCAAGTCAGGATGATCTTTTATTGCCTACAGGGTCCTGAAGACAGGCTTTCAATTAAAAAAAAAATATTTAAACACCACTCAAAATGAATCTTGTTGCAGACCACTTTGCTCCAAAGAGACATGGTAGCTTGGGGAATATTAAGATACATGTCAAGGTAATTTTTTTTATCAGCCTGTTTTCAACACTGTAGCTAGACGCCAAAGGCAGAGGAAGAAGGCAATTAAGCTGTTCTGAACCAGAGTCTGCCAAAAGCCAAAGCTCTGAAAACTCATCTGTCCAAAAGCAACGACATTCTTCTTGAAAACACGGCACTTTTGATTGTAATTAGCTATTGTGAATCACAATAAGTGATCCTTTAGCAGGAGAAGTACCTTTTTATCTCTATTTGCCAAGGTCTTCGGTTGCATTAAACTCAACTGAATATAAGAGAAGGCACAAGCTAACAAAGAGCAATTAGCCAGTAGGAAAATCTATAGCCAAGTGAGTACCATAAACCTAGGCAACATGTAGAAAAAATGCATATATTTAGCATTACTTTCTCTCACAGAGGATGTCAAATGAGTGTTAAATAGTACTGTTTTTTAAGTCAAACTCTGCAGTATTTTTTAAAGCCACAAATTTAATAGAATATCTCATTTGCATAAAATCAAAGTGATTCCAAAAAAGCAAAGTTACTTATTAATTACAGAGTTTAAGTAGATATTTTATTGCCCAAAATAGTTTTGTTCATACATTCATATGATAAAAAGATGCATATCCATGCAGAAGAAAAATTTAGTCAGGAGAATAAGGGTTTGCCCTGAAATTAAAATCAAAGAAACAAAATCTCTGCCAGAAATTCTTTCTCCTCATGTTTGAAGCTGCCATTTTCTCCCTGAAGCATAGAAGTCTGATCCCCTGAAACAAACGCACTGAGGTTTAACCACTGCATAAATTTTCTTTTTAAAATTCAGAAACATTGCAGTTTAGAAATATTCACATATTCATGATTGTACACAGGCATTCTTAGAAAGCTGACTTTTTTTTCAAAGTGCATGGACTTCTAAGATATCTCAGTTTCTGGCAAGCATTTGGACCATTAACAGTCTCCATATTACAGACTATTTAAAAACAGGATGATAGTCTACAGAAAGATTTAGAGGGGTGGGAGAAACAGTATAAATACCATGTGAGGTTTGATTTGGCAAATCTAGTTACATACAGGAGAAAATAATTCCTGTAGTGGTTTTAGAAAGTAAAATCTGGACATAGCAAACTATGAACCCTAAAAATTTCAATGTATTGAATCCTGCAGTGTATTGAAGCCCTATAAAAAATAGGAACTGTAAATTCAAAATTTTAATGTGATTAACAATGCAATCAGTTAAGACAGACTACAGACTATACCATCTTTAAAGCTGACAAAAAGATGAGAAGAGACCAAAAAGTCTCATGTAAAATTAACTCTTTGGCCCCTATGATAAAAAAATGCACATTTCTCTTCCAAACAGATTTCTGACAGAAGTATATCCTCCTCCTTAAGTGCATTACAACACTAAAAATAAAAAAAAAATTACTTCGACCTCTCAACGAAAGACATTTATATTAGTGCTAAATAACATCCAATATGTTAGTTTTCTTTGTCAATATCATCTACGTAGAAAGCCCCTATATTACCAACACCTTTTTGAATTAATATGCATTTCCATTTTGGCTAAATTTAGGGAAGTGACAACTATACATCCAGTTTAAGTTTACTGGAAGACCTCAGCTGAAAGAATTACAGCAATTTCTGCAGTGGGTAGCTGCCCTTTGTCCAGGCATTAGTCAAACACAGAATCACAGGCTGGCACATGTACTTCTGCCAGCTTTCAGAGTAAGTCCCCATTTTCACACTGCTTCTACCACACTGGCAACACACACTGCTTGACTGTGGGAATATATATCTGCTCATTCCCACCTTTTCCACCAAAACTGGAAAAGGTGGGAATGAGCATACCAGAGCAAGCCACTACTGCAGCAAGAACGCAAGCTCACTGATAGTATACCAATAACTCTCCAGCACAGCTTATATGCACTTTCTCAACGTTTTTCCTCCCTCCTGCATTGCAATTACCCTGCTGTCTTACACCTGCCTAGAGATGCAGTTCAAGAGAAGGGAGACTGTAGCCCATGCTTCAGCCAGGCAGCAAAGGACACCAGCAGCTGGTACTTGGCTGGACTGACAATGAGTCGCCTCAGTGACAAAAACCAGGAACATGACTAATTCTTCTTGGTCTCATCTAAAGTCAACAGCTAAGTGGGATCAGCCAGACTGGTGGAACAAGACATTGACTGGTGTCAATGAAGCAAGGTGAGACTACAGAAGTCATTAAGTCAGTTTAAACACCATATAACCACACTCTGAATTCACCAATATGCAAAAAAATGAAGTTCTAGTTACAATACTGCTGTTCCCTCAAAGATGTGGCTTGACTTTATTTAATAGAGCAGAGATCTAGCTAATCTCAAAGCTTGCCTTTCTTGGGGCAAATGGTGACAGAAATACACTGTGTAAAAGCAGGGCGTTAGTTGAGCTTGTTCACAAATATTTTAAGTGTTTTTAAAAAGTGTGCTTTAGAATACTTGGCACTGGATAAGCACCCGAAAGATGGCCAAGGAGAACTGTTTAATACCAGGGTACAAATAACACAGGAACAGCAGAATAGGCTGTATGGAGAAACATGTCAAGGGAGGTGATTGTTCCACTCTACTCTGCACTGGTGTGGCCTCACCTTGAGTCCTGCATGCAGCTGTGGCACCTCAGCACAAGGACAAGAGGGCAACCAGTGCAGTGAAAGGCAGCTGACATCACTTGACTTGTTCAGCTTTGAGAACAGAAGGTTGAGGGATGACTCCACTGCATTCCACAGCTTCCTCAAGGGGGGCTGCTAATCCCTCTCACCGAAATCTAACTGCTCTGCTGGTACTGATATCTTGCCTCTAGTTCACCAAAAACTCACTTCACTATCCTTCAGCTATTGAGCTTGCATTTAAAACCTTTGTCTACCAGCTGCTTTAAATGAAAAACAACTTTGCCAGGGCAAAAGAAAACCTACTTTTTACCCAAAACCAGTGCATAGAGGAGATCCATAGATATTCACACTACAGGGTAGGAATAATAAACCTGAAGTGACCAGTATCCATAATATCTGAGTTGTTGGCATCTTAGAAGCATAGAATGGTTTTGGTTGGGAGGGACATTAAAGATCATCTTGTTCCATTCCCCATGATGTGGGCAGGGACACATCAGGTTGCTCACACTGCCATCCAGACTCCAAGGAATGGGGCATCCACAACTTATCTGGGCAACTTGTTCCAGTGCCTCCCCACCCCCACAGTAAAAGAATTCTTCCTAATATCTAACTCTCTTTCAATTTGAAGCCATTCTCCTTTTTCCTAACAATACCTGCCCTCGTACAAAGTTTCTCTCAGGGTATTTCTAAGGATATTCCAATCTGCTACTCAAGACAACTGAATGCTATGGAAAGAAAAACTGCCATGCATTTAATTAAAGTCGTTCCATGAACTTCTGAAAAAAGGAATGGATCAGGAAACAACTGTGCACTATCGATTACCGTAATAGAATCAGGAGCCCTCCTCCACTATTCCTCTTCCAGCAATTTGGGGAAAATTATGAAATTGCAATACCTAGTGAATAGCTTGTACTAAACCTACTAACAATTGATTCTGAAGTTTCGTTACAAAAAAGAAAAAAACGACATTTTGGAGACAACATTTATCTACCAATATATGCTTGACAACTTGGAGTATCTGGTACCCAACAAGAAAAACTCATTTTCAAAACAAAACCTTGCTTTTCATGTCCTTATAACATGAGCAATGTGAAACAATCTTAAAATGTTCCATGGAAAGCTGATCTTGTACTGCCCATTACTACAAATGCACAGAATTGCAAGGTGCTGCACCTGGGCCAGGGCAACCTCTTGCACCAGTCTAGGCTGTGGGATGAACAGATGGAGATGAGAGCAGCCCTGGGGAGAAGGACTTGGGGGTGCTGGGGGATGAGAGGCTGGGCATGACCCAGCCATGGGCACTCCCAGCCCAGAGAGCCAAACGTGTCCTGAGCTGCATCCAGAGCAGCGGGGGCAGCAGGGCCAGGGAGGGGATTCTGCCCCTCTGCTCTGCTGAGACCCCACCTGCAGGGCTGCATCAGCTCTGGGCTCCCAGCACAGCAAGGACATGGAACTGATGGAGAGAGTCCAGAGGAAGGACACCAACATGGTTAGAGCACCCTTCCCATGAGGACAGGTTGAAAGAGTTGGTGCTGCTCAGCTTGGAGAAGCTCTGGGATCTAAAGTCATGATAATGAAAAAACAGTATGGAGCCCAGCATGAGCTATGTAACATGGGTATGTGGACCTATATTTCAAAATTCCAGAGGATAACACACTGCTAAGAAAAAGCCTAGCAGTAATACAAGTCCCATTAAGGGTGAAGTTCCAAAATATAAATCATTAGCTAAACAATACAGTCATTCTGAACAACTATAATTTATAATTAAACAAATATTTTAAAAAAATTTAAAATTTTACTTTGCTTGAAAGTAAAGTTATATGTAGTTCAAGAAAATTCAATTATTTAAATATAAAAAGCACAAGATTAAAGATAATCACTTCCCTAGAGCAGCATTATACCTAAGGCTGGTTCTGGGTAGAAGCCAACTATTCCAACTGATACAGTGGAATTTTCCAGGAAATAGGGAGGATGGAGAAAAGAGGGAAATCCCCACGATTTCATCTTCATTACAAGGATTATGAATATAGTTTTTAAAACTGGCACTATGCAGACATCTCAACTGACTGAAAAGACATTTTTCAAACATTAAATCATAAAACCACAAAGGTATGAAAAAACCTCAAACAACAGAATGCAGTGAGTTTTGGCAAAACCTACATTTTTACCTTGATAATTTTCTCTAAAAATTGCATCCCCCTCAGAGTAAGTCTTTGTGTCTCTCACTCATTAAAAGATTAACTATCTTTAAGAAAAGAACTGTCTTATTACAGAAGCCATGCATTTACATTTCCTACAAATTTTATAGAAAGCCACAATTTTATAGAAAGGACTCATCTGTTGCTAAATAGAAAAATTTCTACTCTAAAAGTGACCTACTTCTTGCATCCTCTAAGCATGAAACCTCAAACCATTAACAGCCTTTTGCATTTGTAATAAAGCAGTGAATTTTACTATGTGTGCCCACAGTGATAACTGCTCTCTAAGGGGCAGAGAAAAGTCTTTTCCTTTAAGGAAAGAAAAGTCAGCTATAAAACTTTGCCTAGATACTCCTGGATTAAGGAACTGATTTTGAGTCTCCTGCCAAAAAGGCAGAAATGTTTAACTTCCAATGAAACTTGCAAAACAATACAAATATTTTTGTTTATGCATTTGCAACTGTGAGAGAGAGGCCAGCACCAAACTGCTATCTTAATGAAGACTGAAAATATTTTCACTACTTTTTCCTGCAAGAATTGAAATTAAGTTACTTGTAACATCCTGTTCAAACAAGTGATGCCTGAGCAAATATTTTCTTCCAGTGGGAAAATATAATTCTACAATGTTAGGCAGCTATCATTCAGCAGCTTCAAAATTAATTTATTTTTACTAGCTCACTGAACAGACTAGGTGTAATTTTCAATTTTTTCTTGCAATTGAAAAACATGCAAGCTAAGAAAAGCAATAGAACCAATGCTACTGACAATATAAAATACATAAATGGAATCAGACTCTATTTGTATTTTCCATGGGGTTCAGCATTCAAAAATCTACTTCAAATTTGAAGGTTTTTCTCAATCACTATAATTTCCCAGGGTCGGTTTTCTTCTAAATCCATATACAGCAATCCCTGTGCCAACTCTTTTTCATCGGGGTCTTCCTATTTTAAGGCTGAAACTGATCACAAAAGGTGACTGAAAAATCTAGAAAGGAATGACCACACAATGGTCAACACTTATTGGTGTTTACATGATCGGAACTTTAATGCTACTGTACCTGCTCAGGCATAATTTCATGCTGTGCCTAGAGGATGAGCTGTGTAGGAGACTGCATGCATACAGTTCTCTCACTTCCAGTAGCTTGATGACTTGCTTGGTAAGACACAGATCAACTAAAAGCAGTCACATGTATCCAGGGTATCCTTGCGGATTTCAAGCAACAGGTTGCTAATCCAAATAGGTACACATGTATACCTGGTAGCTATGGATGATGAGGCACTGCACTGAGTAAATGGTACAGAAAATTCTCACTGGCATCATTTGCACAGAAAACCTGTGTAAAAGGAATGTCATTCAGAACATATATATACACAAAGGTATAGAACCTAAGCAATGTATGGTTCCATTGAATTTGTCCAGTGTAATTTTGAAAACGTTTTATTTCTTTTTTTAATTACAAGAATAAGCCAACTGAAAACAAGTGAATAGTGGAGATGGATTTGAGCATAACTAAATCTTTTCAAGGGGCTGTGTGAAGTTCAGTGTAAAAACTGTATCTTTGAAGGTGGAAAACTTTGCCAATTGGATATAGCCTAAGACAGAACCGAAGGTTTTTATTTACATTCCTGATTAGAGAATCTCTGAAGCCAAATCAAATCTTTCTTCTAAGGCCTGAAAATGTAACTACCTCTTGGAAAAGAAGTCAGCAAGTTGGTGAACTCCCAATAATATAGACTGACTGCACAATCATGCTTCAATTCTGTTGAAATAAAATAAAATGCTAAGATGCAAATATTCCACAGAACTAATCTACACGATTGGTGCTACCCTAAATGTCCTTCTCGACTAACTCAAGTGCGACAGTGGAAAAGCTGTACTGCAGTCGAGTTCTGACTTTTTAATCACTTATGGTATCCCAGTGTTACTCTTACTCTCTCAGTGAGCTACAGAATAGCCAGTCAGACCTTACTGGACAGGAAGGATGGAGAAGGGTAACAAAACTTTCTTAGCCTGAAAGACAGAAGAACAGTGGCTGTAGCAAATAACCTGGACTAGTTCACACTTGGGAGGCCACAAGGTACATGTGTAAAAGAAAGGGGCAGTTAGAAGCATCCAAGAGATAATTCAAGGAATCTGCAGCAAAAGACAAACACAGAAGTAAGACTACACTGAATATGGCAGCACGCAGGTACCAGGTGAGCCTACACCTCTCCCTCCAGAAGGACACACTATTTGTAATATGCATATGTTTATGCAAATAAGAAATAATCATGCTTTGTAGTTCACATCAGTCAGCCCATGTAAAAACGGACAAAAAGGAATCAGATCTGGGCTTCAAGCTGCATAGAAATCAAGGTGCAATTTAGACCATTATTTAAAAGCATGTAAGCAGAAGTCCACCATGTTAAAGGATTTTACTCAATGCTACCACTCAGTGTTTTACATTAATATGGCATCTCATTCATTTTGAAGGACATGAGCTTAATTTTGCCAGACTCCTTGCCTATCAAAATTCAGCAACCTGTTACTGTTATTTTTTTCTTGAATGTAGCCACAAGCTAGAAGTATTAATTGCATGGACTTATCTGTAAGTGCAAAACCTATCTCATACTTGACTACCCTGTAAATGCTTTTCTCAGCCTAAAGCATGGAAATTACAAATGAGTTAACGCTCTCTGTAGAACACACAACAGACTGAACTCACACAATTCAAAGGGAAAGTCAGCTTTTCAGGATTTCTACAGGATTCAAAAAAGTTTCAAAAGGATTCAAAAATACTGTTTACAGTATTTCATAAAGCATAATAGGCTTTTCAACACCAGGAGATGTAAGCCCTTCAGAGAAACTTTTAGGGACCAGACAGACAGACTACTATTACATTATTTCTGCCAAGCGGACCAGATAAACTTCCAGGTCAGAAAGTCCACAGAGGGATGCAGAAAACTGATCAGTTAATGAGAAGGTATTAATTTCTTAAAATGAAATTGGGGGAATGGAGAAAAAGAAAAAACTATGCAGTCTGAAGAATCCAGAAGACAAAAAGCAATGAAGCTATGTATTTTAAGAATGGCCATACTGGTCATTCCCTATATTCAGGGAAAGAATTTGATCAAAACATGCCACATTTTGTTGTTCACACTTAGGCAACATTCTTGCTTTTGTTAACTCAAGAAACCTAAAATAAAAAGGCTCAGAAAACTAGCAATAAAAGGGAAGCTTCCTATTTTAACTTTTTTAACCATTACCCCTCAACTCCAAATTCTCTGATGGCATTACTTAAATTTATTACACTTGTGCTTCAAACTTATCAATCTTATCTAGTCTGTTGTTAACAAATATTAAAGCAATGGCTCATTAAGTTTTCCAGAATACAATCTCAATGTTTTATTTGCAAAAACATTAAAAAGCCTCTTGCACCTTATAAATGCAAACAGAAAACACTGCACATGCTTCTATGTAAATGTAACTACAGTTGTAACAGTTCTGTTCTTCAGGAGGCCAACAGGGTCTTTCAGACTATACATGCTACTTGGTTTTGCTTTGTTTTCAAATATTCTCTTCAGCAGACTGAAGATTCGCACACTAGCTCCCTCTTACCTCCAGCCCAGAACCTACTATTGTCTAAAGGTACCAAAAAATATTACCCACTCTTGTTAAGGCTCGTTCAAAGCAAAGACAGGCACTGGCATTAACACTTACAATTTCACAGTATGAAGGCTTTCTCAACATCTCTATCAGTGACTTGGTAAAGGAAGCAAAATACACTCATGCAGTCTGCAAATAACAGTCAATTGGGAAGTGAAGCGTCTGACACTTCACAGCAAGCAAGGCTTGGAGAAGGGACCCAGGCAGTCTGGAAGAATAGGCCAACAGCAGCCTCATGAAATAAAATGAGGACAAACGCCCAATAACAATAAGAGCCCCAACAAGGCAGAGCCCTGCAGCCAGGAGGCTTGGGCTGTAACACAGCCTGGGCAGGCCATGAGCTGAGCCAGGGCCCAGGCAGCAACAAGGTGCCTGGGCAGCAACAATGGCTATCAATGTCCCAATTCCTGTGAGGTGGTCACAGCCCTGGGAGCTAGGGGAGGCTCAGAACTATATCATCTGCTTGGTTTTTGTCAGATCCTATCTACACACAGTTTGGATCTCTTAACACAAACACCACCAACAAAAATGGTGGGGGTAAGAGGAGGTAACTGAGACCGTGGGGCTGGAGACTGCAATGAGAAGCAGCTACAGGCCTAGGGCTGGCTCAGGTGGAAGGAGGGATGGCTTCAGGGGCATCCAAGGAGCTCCTCTGTTCCCTCCCATCAGCATGGCACTGATCAGAGGGAACAGAGCAGACACAGGCTCTTCACAATGGTGTGTGGAAGGAGGCAAGAGGCAGCAGCCCAGCCTGACACACGAGAGGCTCGGGCCCATGAAGAGGGCATAGCAGCAGAGCCGAGCCCAGGGAGAGTTTCACACCCAGCAAGGAGGGGTCAAGTCCTGAGCAGACCTCATGGCTGAGCCTCCCATTGTCCCTGACAGAATGAATTACACTGTCATTGTGTGAAACACAGAACAGTTTCACAGACAAAGCGTAAACCTAAAGGTTTGGCCTTTTGGGCTCTCTCATCCCTCCATATAGGCAAATTTCCTTTTGGCTTTTTCACATCACTTAATTCTTGCAACACAATAAAGAAGTCAGTACATTTTTCTGATTCAGACTGTGCAACCTATTACAACCTATGACTTGTTCTACCTTATAACTACTAAATTTATTTTGCTTAATAGAGAACTATAGAACCTCTTTCAAAGAAAGATGTTTTATTTTCTTATTACTTCCATCACACTGTGATGTTTTTAAGGAACGCACATGCTCATTTGTTTACCCATTCCACTTAAAGACATATACCAAGCTTGTGTATGAAATTATTCACAAAAACACTTCACTTAATTTCACTGTTAGGTCAATCTTTCTCATTATACTAATCATGCACCAGCAACAAGCAGCAACATCTTTATTGTGATGGCTTTTGACACGGGTGCAAGACTCACCCCTCCTGCCTTTAGCAGCTTTCTTCTGAATTCCTCTGTCGGGTTGTTGAATGTGAGCTTTTCACAGCGGAGGTGATTTACAGGTGGGTGGCCTTCAAGGTGCAGGAATAAGTCATAGTCAAATCGAACTTTCTTAGGCTCTTCCTGAGGGTTGAAAATAACCAGATAGAAACATCTAGCACCAAAACTAACTAAGTTGAAAACAAAGGCTACATAAAGACTGTCAATTAAAATTAAATAATTTAAAATCATTCTCTGTGTTCTCAGACACACACAGAGTTTACCAAATGTCAGCTGAGCTACAGTAAATCAGAGAAGCTCCTATTAGCCCATGATAACACAAGGTAAAATGCATGAATTTCATGAAACCCTGACAAGGCTTGCTTGACACTGTTAAGTCATGTTCGGCCCACGCTACAGATAGGTACATAGGCAAGTACCATGGTTCAGCTGACACAAGGTAACTCACTCAAAAACACAATTACATTTCTGAGCCCTAGAGAGTACTGAACATAGCGGAGTAAGTTTTGAACACAAATTTCTCCACTGCAGCCAAACAATTGATTTCTTCACAAGTTATAGAAAGGGGGAATTATGAATCTGTTGCAGCCAACTACATTTGATCTCCTACTTACACGGTCTGCTCATTTCTTAAAGAAACTTCATTGTCTTGAACAAGTGGGGTCAGATAGATTTCAAGTTTCACCAGAACTTTCAAGCAATTAAAATTCTCTGCCATTGCAGTGAAAAAATGAAATTGAATGTTCCCTGCACCAATATAGAAAGAGAAAACACATAAAAGGCAAATTTTTCTCAGGAGAAATTACCAGCGCTCTAGAGGTGCCCTGGAAAAGCCTCAGCTGAAAAAGGAAAGTGGCTGCATCAAACAGACTTCAGTATCTTCTATCTCATATTACAAACTAAGTCCACTTTGTGTTACATATTTACACAATCCCTGCTAGAAGCTGTATATGCACTAAGTGCTTTTTTAAGATACTATTATGCAGCCCTTCTTCCAAAGGTCCTGATGTGCAATGGAAGTCACCAAATCAACCCTTGGGAAAAAATAAAAAAAAAAAAAAATTCAACTTGAAAAACAGTTTCGGTAAAAAGGGAACCATGAGGGAAGAGATACAGCAAAACCTTAGCACATATCCAACACTGCCTGAAATTAAAATACATGTTCTGTTCAGTGACAGATGCTTTAGAAATTCACATTAACCATGCTGAATTTTGAGATAGGATTCCAAGTATGGGAAGAACAGAAAGCATAGAAATCTCAGTTATTTTGAAAGTCGACTCAGAGGTTTCAAATATTTAGCCAAGAGACATCCTAATCTGTCCCATGTCTAGACTTAGAGCAGAAACAATAAAAGGAGACCTGAAGTTCTTTCTGAAAATAAAAGACAGCAGTTCCCCTAGATGAACTATTTTCACCGTTCTGACAATTCATAGAAATAAATGACATCATAAATGACACCATTTTCAAAGGCAAACATGGATGATACTTCTTGTTAGAAATATTTACATGATTTTGTGCAGAAAAAACTGAAGCAATTTATTCCCTGATCTGCTTAGAAAACAGCAATGTTGCTATAGGCAACACATTGGTACCAGCAGCTTTGCCATAAAAGCCAAGTTGTAATAATTCATGAACGGTAGTCTTCAAACAATTTTCTGGAAAGTCAGGTGAACATAACCAGTGAATAAAAAGCAGACTTACTACACAAATGATCATCAGTACTACAGCGCTGCCATTATTTCAAAATGGGGGAGATAGAATGTACTGCAGTTTATGAGCCTTATCTCATATGAACTGCATTTTCCAGAGTAGGAGTCTTTGACCTAAAAGCATTTTTAAGGACTTTGTTTCAATGACTAACAACCATAGCCTGCTGTTGCTGAATTTGGGAGGAGGGCTTGGTTGTAATTTCTGTAACTCTTTAAAGCTTGGAATATTTTTCTATAACAGCGAAACATATATTAAATTTTCCACCAATTTCTGTTTAGTCCTGGGAACAGGATCCTCTGTGGCCCAGGTACTTTCCTGTACCGCTCCTTTCTCTATCCATGAGCGTATTTTCTGAATCAGAAATTCAGCAGCTGTCTACCTTTAATAAATGATGACGGTATATCTCTTCTTCCTCATTCTATCTATGTCTTCCTTTTCTGTATTGGAGTACCTGTGAACTGCTTATGGGGGAAGAACAGCTGAGCCTGGAGAAAGTAGTAATTTGCCTGCTCAATTTTTGTGCCACTCTTCCTTTGCATTGCATAGTCCAGGGAAGTGCATGCTGCTGCAGCTGTGTGACAGACTAACTGACTCACAGTCCAACTGTTGCTTGTTGTATTACATGAGACCAACAAGGGATGTTTGCAAACTTCCTAATTCCACATGTTGCTTGAGGGTAAGGCAAGCTGTAATCACTGCTGCCCTCTTGATCTCAGTCTAAGCCACAACTTCTGCTGGGGAACACCAGAGACTTGCTGTCTCCACAGTCAGAAAAAGCAGCCACAAGTCTAGTGGAAAACAAAAAGAGAAATATTGGGCAGGAAGCTTTCTGTAGAGATGCTCAATGATTGACTCACTCTCTTCTATTTTGTCTGTGGGATGAAGAGACTGGGCTGATTTTCGTTAGATTTTCTGAATGAATCAAAAAAGTTTCCCTAATAGAAAAAGGGCTAAAAGGCACAAAAAAAAGTCTGATCAACTCACTGAGCCAGTTCTGTTTCATTTCTAACAACAAACATGATAAAACAAGACCTGCTCTTACAGATTGATACAGGGAACATGTCAGAATTACCTATTCAAAACCTAGAACTTCCAAAGTGCCTGAACAGAATTACCCACACCTCACACCTTAACAGGGCTTTCTGTGAAAGATAAAACAATACTGGAATACACACTTAAAGGCACACATAGCTAACCCCAAAAGAAATTTTAGGTGATCAGGGTTTCAGAAAAAGTCTTTTCCAATGCATTTATATTTGCTTTCTCTTTTAGTCTTTTACAAAGCATTCAACACAATAAAGATATAATTTTGACTTGATTAAAATAGTAATTTCAAACTGCATCTTGATAATATAAAATAAACTCACAGGTATCTTTGAATCATGTTAAGTACCATAACAGCTCCAAGGCACACAACATATAAAGGGAACCTCAATAACTTTGTATATTAAGGTAGTGTGCATTAAACTTTGCAAGATTTTGCTCTTTAATTTCACACAGATCCAGTTCTTTTTAGCTGTGCTAGTTATTAGTAATGCAGACCCTATAATGTACATTTAAAGAAAACCTCTGTATTTGCTATGTGAGAGACTCACAATAAGTGCAGCAATTACTTAGGATGTGAGGTGTCACAATAGCATAAGTTTTGCAGAATGGCACTAGATTTGGCTTGAGCCCAGTAACATTGAATATAATGAGTACTCACATTAGTCTAAAATAATGGTTTTTAACAGACAAAGGATGCAAGACTAAAAAAAAGACTGTTTTGAAAGATCAAAACCTGAACCAATTATAAAGATTTGTAGTACTAAATGGTACAATGTAATACTAAAATAGAACAATTCCTTCATTGTATAATCAACATAATCAAGACTGGTGTCATTTCCTCAAGTTTAAGTGGCTCTTTAAGCATTAGTTTAAGTCTGTCCACTCTTTAGCAGGGCTAGTAATTCTTCTCAATAATTATATTATACCTCTCTTTTTCAGAAAGGCAATTTTAATTTCAAAGAGTTATCTACTAAATACTGTCCACCAGTAGTCTATATTGGATGCAATATTATTTAACTTCCCCATCAGTGCCTTGGGTGAAGGGGCAGGTGCCCCCTCAGAGGGTTCACTGATGACACAGAGCTGGGAGCAGCGGCCGATACCCCAGAGGGCCCTGCTGCCCTTCAGAGGGTGGAGAGAGGGGCACAGAAGAACTGCCTGAAATTCAGCAAAGGCAAATGCAGGGTCCTGCACCTGGGGAGGAAGAACCCCGGGCACCAGCACAGGCTGGGAGCTGATCTGCTGGGAAGCAGCTCTGAGGAGAAGGGCCTGGGGTTCCTGGTGGACAGCAAGCTGTCCGTGAGCCAGCAGTGTGTCCTGGTGGCCAGGAAGGGCAATGGTGTCCTGGGGTGCATTGGGAAGAGCAGTGGCAGCAGGTCAGGGAGGTGATCCTGCCCCTCTACTCAGCCCTGGTGACACAACTGGAGTGCTGTGTCCAGTTCTGGCTCCTCAGGACAAAAGACACATGGAGAAGGTCCAGCACAGGGTGACAAAAATTATGAGGGAACCTCTTTTAGATGGAAAGGCTGAGAGAATTGGGTCTGCTCAGCCTTGAGAAGAGATGACTGTGAGGGACCTCACTGTTAACAAGTATCCAAAGGGAGGGTGTCAGATGATGGATCCAGGCTCTTTTTGGTCATGCCAAGCAATAGTACAAGAGTCAATAGGCACAAACTGATGCACAGGAAGTTCCACCTGAACATGAGGAAGAGATTCTTTAACGTGCAGTAATCAAGCACTGGAACAGATTGCCCAGAGAGGTCGTAGAGTCTCCCTCATTAGGAATATTCAAGAACTGTCTGGACATAATCCTGTGCCATCTCCTCTGGGAAGACCCTGTCTGAGCAGAGATGTTGAACCAGATGACCCCATGCGGTCCCTTCCAACCTGACCCATTCTATGACTCTGTGAAATACCATTATGCAATTTTACATGCTGCAGTAATATTGGGTTGAGGAACAGCATTGATAAAGATAGCTTTAAATATAATTCTTAAGCAAGTTTACAAACTGAAGTTCAAAACTTAAAAAATACCCTCATTTCAACATGATTTTTTTCTTATGAAAACACGAGATTCCATACCTTGTTTTTGAAGTAAACCTCAATTGGTAAAATGAAACCAGCATATCCAGATTCTTCAACTTTGTAGGGTGGGTCCTTGCACACTGAAACAGAGAAAAAAACAGTATTTAACATAAAAAAATCTGAAATTCATAAGCAAACTACATGAGTAAATCTGTGATAATAGTTCTACATAGCACTGTTAAAAAACTGCACACATGCAATAGGATGGATCTGTGCACAACGCAACCTGAATTTTGCAGGAAAATTTTTCTCACCTGCATAAAACCTCCACTTTATGGATAGGAAATCTATCTTAAATTTGAAAACTTTATTATTGGGAATAGGGGGACATAACACAGCACTGCATCATATAGTGAAGAACATGAGGAAGGTTAACTATGGTATTATGTTTAAATAATATCCAGATTTTCCTTACAGGATTCAGACTTCTATAACAATACTGTGCATATTATTAGCCATAATACAAACTTTTTCTCCAATTTCTCAATTTAATTCTTTTTATTTTAGCTATAATTCGTTTGGATTTTAGCTACTTTGAGTCCCCATGGTACTGAATAGCAGATCTCTGAAGAAAGTGGCACTAGCTGTCAGCTCCAGTCAGTGACAAAAAGTAGATTGTTACAAAACTTGGAACAGAAGTCATCTCTGCCTTCTCCTGTTTGACTGCATGGCAGTATCATCATCTTGAGTCTCAGAACTCAAGTCTATGTAACATATTAGCACAAAGGGAGGCTAAGCTTGAGAAACCATGCATATAACTGAGTTCAACTCAGATGCTTCCAAATGCTGCATGTATGACATGCTATGTATGAAAAATCATGTCTATGGCACTACCATCTCACTGAAGGTTTCTCCATTGTAAGCTGGTAGAATGATGCAGTTTTATAACACAAAAGGCTGACTTCATCAAAAGCATCTCCTCTAGCTCTGTGAACCTAGCTGACTGGAAAAAAATTCAAACTGTCAGATGAATCACAACTTGCTCAAACATATACTCCTTTCAGAATTGCCTGGTAGTTTACAAAAAGAATGTATTACAATTAACTGTACAGAGCCTGATTACCAAAATTATTCTTTTTAGCAAAGCACCACAGATAGGCACTTAAAATCCTTTATCACCCTGAAAACATGACAAGGCCCATCAGACACACCCAGGAACATAAACACTCTTATGTTCCCAATAGTACAATTAGTACTGCAGCTTTCTGAGGACATGCAAGCTTGGCTAATCCCCAAGCAAACAAACACAGTGGAATTTTCTACTACTACCTTGCCATTCTCCTTGTTTGTTAGCACCAAACCCCTCAAGGGTTAGGGGGATCACAAGTCCTTGCTCACCAACTCCAGTCTACCTCATTTACTACATGAAGTTAACAAAAAGGGAAGAGGGAAGAAGAACAAGAACAATCTCTGTTCAGATGGTTCTGCAACACAGTTCTCTTGAAGATACAGAAGTTAATTTGTTTCTCCTGGCAGGGAAAAAAAAAAAAAAAAAAAAAACAACAAAAGAGAGGAGCTATAGTTCGTAAAGTGGGATTTGAAAGGTTTTGAAGAAAAAGAGTTATGATGATTGGTCAAATCTAAGAGATTGTTTCAGACCAAGGTCTTCAGCTGGAAACTGGAAGAAGCTCCCAGAAGTAGTATTTCCCTTAATATTGGCACATCTTCTAATATGACTTGGCAGCATTTGAAAAATACAAATATTATAGTCCTAGTTAAGCACAGAAGTTACAGTAATATGAACTGGCAATTTCTCAGTCAACGATAAAGGAGCGTTCCTGCTCCTCCTCAACTTGAGGAGAAAGCCTTCACAATATTTTTTGAATGGTCACACACAGAAGATTGAAATCCACTTAGACAAAAATGGGGAAAGATTACACAAATCAGATAGAAATGCAGCAGCTTTAGAAACAGTGATTTCAGGCTACATATTTGTGATGTCACAAACATCACATCGACTTCTTCCTGAGCATTTAACTGGTGCAGAAAACCTCATTAGCATAAACATTTTTCATTGCCTCCCTCATTAAGCTCTTCCTGCAGATTTACACAGCTGTTTGCCTTGCTGAATAGTACCTTAGCAAAGTCTCCTGGCCCTTCAAAGACTCTGAAACAGCTCCCAGTTTTGACAAAGCCTGGATAATGGGCTGCAGAACAATCACCTGGAAAGTACCTTTGTTATCTTCCCAAACTGAAAGATGGGATTTTAACACAAGGAAAATTCTAGTCTTGTGAATGAAACCTTCCCGAAGAGAAACAGAAGTGACTGAGCAAAGCTCAGTGCTATTGTGTACGTGCAGACTGCAGCTATTACATTTTTCTTGCATTTTTTGCGGGAGCCACCACTGACAGAACATACTGACAGAAATGGCATTTCTGTGCACTCTGAAACAGCATTCCCTGGGCTAAGCCCTTTTTGTCTTATTGAACTGTCAGAAGGAGTAGCCAGGGCTGCAGTGCCATGTGGTTTAGCCAAGCCAACAGGAAATCATCCTAACAAGGTATGCTGACCACAGAAAAGAGAAGTTGCAAGAGTTCAGTAAACTGTAGAAAAGGAAGTAAGAAAAACAAAAAAAAATAAAATCGCTCAGGAGAGGAGAAGAGGGAGAAAAATCCCAAAATTGTAGTGAAAAAGGTAAAGAGAAACAAATGGAAATGGCAAATGTAGACCAACAAACTCAACCAACAACAGAAAATAGGAACAAGTGATTTTGAAAAAGGAACAGATTCCCCAAAACTTGCTAGGAAAAAAGTGACTGTGCTAGATGAGGTACGTAAGCAGAAATCACTACCTTATTACAAAAATCTTCCTCCTGATCCAGAGGGACAGAGGCATTTTACCTCTGACTGCTCCTTTCCTTTAAAGTGGCACCTAAAAATCCATTTCAAGTACCAGACCAAGTGTCTTGAATACCATTTACCACTAAGACTTAATTATTGTGGTCAGATTTATTTTTCCTAAGGAAAAAGCTTGTATGAACCAAATTTTCTCCCTCTCTGCTGTATCTTTTGTCTAGGTTGTCCAAACTCAAGGCAGTCTCTACAACAATTAAAGCCCTGAAGGTTCCCAGAGACTCAGCTAAAAACTGGTGTCTGATAAGGCAGTTTCAGGGAACATGGGTGAGATGCAGGAAGAAGCAGGCAACAGCATACAGAATAACAGAACAATTATAAGTGTTTCCTGTCACAAGTGTTGTAGTTCCAGGAGAAGATAAGGAAAAAAACATAAGCAAAATTATACATATTTCTTTACATTCACTGACCACAGAATAAAATGTGGGGGGTTTGCTGCCTGTGTAAGGCAAAATAAGGAGCTTAGCTCAGCTGATCAGAGCATGGTGGGAATAACACCAACATCATGCATTCAATCCCTGTACAGGCCACTTATCAATGATCCTTGTGGGTCCTTTCCAGCTTAGAATATTCTGTGAGTTCATGGTACTGACCTGTTATTGTACGTTTGTCATGAAAATCTCATCTCCCACAAACAAAAATTTTAGTCCTAATGTATTTGCAAATACATTTGCTAAACAGATAGATCAATTAAAACTATTTTAGGTGCAATTTTGAAATAAAAATAGGAGCTCATGCAACATAATCATAATGCTGAAGTCTGTCCTTATGTTCACCACGTTTCATTGTACTGTGGGGTGAACATCCCAGTAACACTTGGTATGTTTAAGGCCACTGAATGGAAATTAGATCAAACAGGTCTCTAACTATGACTAAATCTATTGTGAAATGCTGCACAGGAGCTTGAACACAGGTGAAACCTGACTAGTCAAGTTGTAAAAAGATAGAGGGAATAAAGGAAGGTGTAAAAGCCAGGTCCTAGGATAGGAAGAAGGTGGAATGATGGTTTGCCTTAACGCTGAAAAACCATACACATGTGCACATGAACAACTGCACAGGGGATGAATTCTAGTACTGCACACACTTCAGGAGCTCATCTACAGTATACTGTGAGAGAGGACTACTCAGGCACTCAGCTGTAAGGCCAGCTGCATTACAAACACTTCATGAACAGGAATAGTCAGAAACATACTGGTTATGCTGATGCGTTCATTTTGAGCTGCCTTCTTTTACAAACAGGTTCCAGTAATTCATAGATGCTGAGAAGTTATGGAAATGCTCCTCAAACAAAACCTACCTTCCAGCAACTGCAAGGTATCAATGAGCATCAGTAACAGCAACATTATCACTACTACTACTAGTTTTATTAATAAGGATTTCTTCTCAGTAATGATCTGTTTACATTACATTGCCTAACCATACTATCAAGAGGCCCTGCAGAGAGACCTTGACAAATCAGAGGGCTGGGCAATCACCAACTGTATGAAGTTTAACAAAGACAAGTGCCAGATTCTGCAACTGGGATGAGGCAACCCTGGATATGCAGAGACTGGGGAATAAGGCACTGGAGAGGACTGCTGCAGAAAGGGACCTTTGCAAATCAGGCTATTGCATGAATCTGTGACACTCATTCTATATGTAAGAAAGAAATGAGAGTGCTCAGTTCTCATCCAGTGCATTCTATAACTGAATTATTTTGATAATGCCTGCAGAATGAGTCACCCAAGATCATATAAAGTCAGAAAAGCATTGATGATTACCTGTCCCTTGTTCCATCAGAATATACTTTCTCTACAGCTCACATAAATTGCTTAAATCCTTTATCTCACACGATTTATTTCTTTATTCCACAAGTGAAGCACTACTTTTTCTTTCCCAAATGCATTCCCATGTGTTGCATCAGACATGAACTGACACTGAAGGAACAGGTGCAATCAAGCCACAATGCCACATTTTACTAACAGTGACTACATTGAAGCCTTTCAACATAATAATAACAAAATTCTAGTTAAAGCCATCTTTCTTAAAAGCTTTAACATGCAATTCACTTGCCAGTTTAACACTGTTGAAGACATCATTATTAATAGATTTTTTCTTTATTAAAAATACAGTCAGAATGAACAAGTAAAGGCAGAAGGTCCCTTCAAGCAGATTTCAATGCAACATCAGGATGATGCAGAATAAAGTCTGCAAGAATTTACACATATTTTAGGCAACCTGCAGGATACTCCAAGTGGGTGCTTGTAAGAAGTGATGCCTTCTTAAAGATAACTGATTTAACAATAAGGATTTTTGTATGAGTATTTCATAGATATTTGCTCATTATTTGCTCATACTGGTCACACTCTGACCCATTATTTCATCTGTTCAACACCATCTTCCTTAAAAGTCTCAAAACCAAGGGGTGGCATTCATTTCCAGAGGAAGGCAGATTGTGGTACCAAATCCCTCCTACAACAATAACTCAGCTTTAAATATTCAGCTGTGATTTTTTAAAACTCTTCAACTCTGCTATTCTGCAGCTCACCTTGCCAACTGGAATCCAGTACATGGATTCTTAAAAAAAAGTACCAAAACAGCCTAGAAGAGAATGGCTCTGTTATCTTCTATCTTCAGGCACACCTCAGCCATTAATATAAAAAAAAATTCTAGGCAGGTTCAAACAGAAACTGGAAAAAACTACTAAAATGAGTGTGGTTTAAATGGTACATCCAAGACTAGGAATAAGGATAGTCCATTTGCTTCACACCTTTTGCTGGCATGTACTTCATGAGAAAGATAAAACCCCAAGAAAAAACAGCAAAGGCACTAAAAGTTCTAAGATTGGGCTCTCAGCACTGCATTTACAGATATATTACATTGCTTTCCTCACATAGAGAGTGACCAGATCCCCACCACTTCTACCAACTGGATAGGATAGCAAGATAGAGCTTAAAACCCCTCAAATAAGGTGAACCCTAATTAAATTTTGGAATGATACTTTCTGTACACACTGTCTACTCCCTGACCATAAAGTAGCTTCTTCATTGACTGAGAGCAATCTAACACACAAGGAAGGAAGACAGGGAAGTCTCCAAATCTGTGGCTGAGTTTGGACTCAGTCACACCTCGGGTCCATCAGGAATGTAGAAAGTGAGGGGCTTGTCTCTGAACCTGGTGACTCAGCAGAAGGGTCTCACTGTTTTACATGCTTACTCTTTTCCATCTCTGGTCTCTGTGTGACTTATTCTAAGCTGATTCTCATTTGACTTTGTGTATTTCATCCACATAATAAGTAAAAGAGTGAACCTTGCCATTGAACTTTGCTAGTCACAAATTTATATTAAACCTGCTTTTGCTAATACCTTAGACAGGGATTTTTTAAGCAACCAAAACCACTCATTTGCAAGCCACTGTTACATGTGATGGAGCTGTGCTTTCCTGAGAATGGCTGAACGCTTGCCTGCCCATGAAGGAAGTCGTGAATAAATTCCTTGTTTTGCTCTGCTTGCATGCACTGCTTTTGCTTTACCTATTTAACTGTCTTCATCTCAACCCACAAGTTTCTCACTTTTATCTTGTTAATTGTCTCATCCCACTGCGGGGAAATGAATAGGCTGTTGTGTGGTGCTTAGATGCCAGCTGGGGACAAACCACAACATTACCCCTCCAGGACTTCCAGCAGAACCACCATTTTCCTAATATTAGAAAGATCTCAGACAGCTGCAAAGTTCTGAAGTTCATTACACATCAGATGGTGCAGAAGCCCCCTCCTCTTGACCAAAGGACATAAAGTTGTCAGCTGTATTCTGCACTGCACACACAAGCAAAAGTCCTTAGGGAGACATTCAGAAGTTACTGGAAACATCTAGGATCACACACAGTTTATGCCTGCCATCCTTTCTGTCTGCTCCCTCATGTTTCCTCTGAACAAGACAGGAATGCAGAAGAGATCAGAAAAGAATAAAAATTAGTACTTTTAAACTGAGTTATTCGTACATTTCCTGCTTTATGTCTAGATGTTATCTTTTCAAGACAATTTTATTTTTTCGGTACAGTTTTTACAATTTTTCAAGAATTACTGTTAAAACATTTACATACGTCTCAGGCGTCAGTGGAGTAGGGGACTTGCAGAAGGCACCTGGTCTAGAAGCTTTTCTTAGATGAGCATGACACTAAAGCAAAAGGAAAACCCTTGAACAACTGAACTGCAGCTAAGGCTGCCTGGATAGCATAATAAACCAAACAATTATCTTTGATGGAAAACACATTAGGTATAACATTACAAATTCAGACAATTAATGCCAATTTGCCCTGTAGATATCATTAGCATTTTAAGAGTAATAAAAATTTCCAGTAATTGTCCACTAGTACATTCTCATATTTGTATAGAATCTACAGCCCATGGGATTTTCTATTTCACGCAGAAAAACATGTCCCACAGTTGCAAGATTTTAAGTAATTTCTTTCTTGGTTATTAATTATATACTTCTTCCCATTAAAGACTTTGCACAGAGAATATTTTTTCTTAACCTCCATACAGATACTTAACACAAATCATATATAAATATATGACATAAATCTCATTCTCTATTTTAATTGTATTATGCTATGCAAGGATCCAACTGGGAATAAGCATTTCAAAGCCAACAAAGTTAGTCTGTATAGCAGTGGTGCCATAACTGTGTCAAAATTTTGGGGTAAAAGAAGTTTTACAAGCAAGCCAAAACTTTTTTTTTCCATCACACCTCCATCCTTCATGATTATTTCAGTTGACTCATTGCAGAATGAGTAACGAGTAAGGCTGGAAGGGACCACAAGTGAATGTCTGGTCCAACCTCCCTTCTCAGGCTGGGACAGCCTAGAACACAAGGCAGAGGATTGTGTCCAGTTCTTGAGTATTTCCAGTGAGAGAGACTCCACAACCTCTCTGGACCAGCTCCAGCAGCTCTGTGTCTCTCTGGTCCTGAGGAGCCAGAACTGGACACAGCTCCAGTTGTGCCTCACCAGGGCTGAGTAGAGGGGCAGGATCACCCCCCTCACCCTGCTGGCACTGCTCTTCCCAATGCACCCCAGGACACCATTGCCCTTCCTGGCCACCAGGACACACTGCTGGCTCACGGACAGCTTGCTGTCCACCAGGAACCCCAGGCCCTTCTCCTCAGAGCTGCTTCCCAGCAGATCAGCTCCCAGCCTATGCTGGTGCCTACAGTTATTCCTCCACAAGTGCAGAACCCTTCAATTTGTTTTGCTAAATTTCAGATAGTTCTTTGTCCTTCAGATGTAATATACTGAAAAAAAAAATTGCCTGTATTATCTACCTCATTACCTTCCTGAAGCTGTTCAGAGTAGGTATACATAAGATCACATGAACGCTATAATCTACCTCCCAAAATTATTTTAGCGATTGGAGAGTGGGATTAAGAACATGAAACAAAAAATGTCTCTTTCAAACACATTCATAGCGTTAGTCGAAAAATACAAAAAAGTCTGTTAACTTGAGCAAAACACTTCAGATGTATTAATATGTCATGAGATTAAACTATCAAAGGGTATTGCTAAGGCTAGAGTAATTATGCAAAACAGAGTGTTTACATTAATCTGCCTGTTTTTTCTGCCTGCCACCTAGCATTACTTGTGTAACAGAACAATACAAAGCTCTGCAATCAAATATACCCTGAAAGAGAAAGACTTGTAGTTTGTGTGCAAACATGTTCATAATTAATATGATGTAAATGTATGCTTCAGGCATAAACTGAGTTTAAGCACTGTGTTTGCATACAGGTGATGCAAAGGTTGTATACACTGGCATGCACATAATTTATCACAACAATTATACTATTAAGCTGATAGGAATTTTGAGGGGAGAAAACAACCATGTGAGGACAAAGAACTGGCATATAAAACCACAAATTTCTTCAACCAGAAATACTTAAAATTGCAAAGCTGGTTCTGACCACTGTAGCATGCCTATAGTTTTATTCTTCTCCTTAAGAGAGGCAGAATAGAATAAACTATTTCGTTTGGAAGGGAGCTACAATAATCATCTAGTCCAATTGCCTGAACAGTGATGACACTGCTTAGTGGTGACTTCAAGACATAGTTCAAGTATGTTGTTAAAGACATTGTCCAAATATCTCTTAAACACTGACAGCTTGGGACATTGACCACCTTTCTAGGAAGCCTGCTCCAGCATATTTGAGTGCCCTGATATTAAAAACAAATGCTTCCGAACGTCCAGTTTCAACCTGCCCTGGCACAGCTTTGAACCAAGCACACAAATCCCATCACTGGGTCCCAGGTAGAAGAGATCAGCCCTTCCCTCTCCACATCCCCTCCTCAGGCAGCTGTTCAGGGCAGTAAGGTCACCCCTCAGCCTCCTCTCCTCCAAGCCAGACAAACCCAGAGTGCTCAGATGCTCCTCACAGGATATTCCTTCCAGCCCTTTCACCAGCTTTCTTTCCCCTCCTCTGGACACATTCAGGGACCTTCCCACCCTTCTCAGAGTGTGGGGCCCAGCCCTGCACACAGGACTCAGGGTGAGGGCAGCAGGGCTGAATCCAGCAGGATGATCCCAATCCCAGCTGGTGATGCTGTGTCTGCTGCCCCCCGGGATGGGGTTTGCCCTCCTGGCTTCCCCGGGCGCTAACCAAGGCTTCCAGTTCGTCCTGTTTACTTCTCACACTGCATGAGCTGACGTACAAGCATTTCAGATACAATGAAAGATAAATATTTTTATATATATACACACACACACTGAAAGGTACAATACATTAATTCACAAAAAAAGATAGCAACTGACACATTTCTTCACAAGCTCTGAGTGCTACATTCTACACAGCTGACAAACTCTCCTTTGTACATAAAAAGAAATGGAAGGAAAAGAAATACAGATTGGACCATAAAGGCAGAAAATCTTCAAAGTGGCACATGGTCTAACCCTGAATAATTGGTTTTGCTGTTGGCCAATTCCAGCATGAAGTGAACAAATAGCTTTTTAAAATATTTACCTTTAAAATGGCTATATTAATTAAATTGCATTTGCAGTAATAATCTGATGGAAATCTGTAAAACATTAAAGTGATCAACCTGAATTTTAAGAGATCATAGCTTTCTTAGGCAAAAACTGTAGCTAAGTGTTTTCTTACACATAAGAGCCATACATCATGCAATACTTCAAGTCTGCTCTTTTGAAACGAATAGAAAAAAAAGTGGACAAAATTGCATTTACAAATTGTGGCATTTTTTTTTAAATGCCACAACATTAATTGGAAAGCTATTGATGGAAATATTAAGCAAGGTTTTATCCATTTATATGGTACAGAATAAACAATTTCTTTTGTAATCCCTAGCTGTACAGTACGGTGTAGTTTTCAATTTTCCAGTCCATGACATCTTTCCAATTTCACTGTTGAGTTGCAAGTATTCAGTAATAAGGAAATAGCTTTCATTATAATTGTTAAGGAACACTTTTAAGGGTCGTAACTATTTTAGTTATGCACATCTTGAAAAAAAAAAAAAAGCTTCCTGATGACATCTACATAGGCAAACTGCTAACATTATCACACCAAAAATTCTTCTAAAATCACTGGAAAAGCTAAGTTTTGACTTTGTAAAGAATAATTCAATGCAAACATTAAACTTTTTTACACAATGGATTTATCTTGCTTTGGTGTGCCTCTGGAACATATTTTCTCCATGTATTGTATTGATTAAATAAGAGCTTGAAAAACAGAGTAGAAATAGTTCAGTATAAACATCTTGAATAAAAATTGGAGTGCATACCACCAGTCAGACATACAGAAAAACAAGTAAGCTTAAACACAAAAAAGACTGCAGAGGAACAGAAAACTGCACTTTTCTTCAATTTTGATAAGGGGAATGTAATGATTCACCTTGAGTGAAGAAAAGTAATTCAAACCTGAAAAACTTATGCATGTACAACAATTTCAACCTAAAATACATCCTCCATTTCACATTAATTTATTATGCTTTCAGGAATTAGAGTAGATATTGTCTAGTGGACATTGAATTAGTCAAAATGAATCAGCATTTTATACTAGCATACCATGTGCTTCCAAAGAAGTCTTAACTTTTTTTATATAAAAGCAAATTTTCTTGCTGGGAGAAAATTTATCCAAAGTATTATTTCCCATAGTAGATGGGCTGATTGACAATAGTTAACTGCACAAGAAAGGTTTTTAAAATTGGCATATTTAATTCTGGAGGTTCCTTATCTTTCTTATTTTTTATTTGATGGTTTCTTTTGGTTTTTTGGGTAACTGGTTTTGTTATTTGTTTTTGTTTTACCCCCAGCAAAGCAGGGGTACATTACTTCATTACCTGAAGCTGTAATTGGAGGATTAAACCTGATATCTAAATGGCCCAAACTTATAACTGCATGAAAACTTGTGACGATTATCCATCTTGGGTGTAGCCCCTCTTGGAGGCTTCTGACTGTCCAAGGCGTACCTGTTAAAGGCCTTTAATAAATACCCACTTTTATTCTCTTAATCTTGTCTAGCTTCTGTTTTAGATACCCACTCCAAGGCATCAGTTGTACAAGCTGGAAAGCAAAACAGTGAGAGATTCCAAGTTAGAACTGCAATTGTATAGGAAAACATAAAATAAATGCAAAAACCACTCTCTTAACCTGACAGAGTCAGGATGCAACCTGACACCCTGTTGGTTAGGGTGTTGGCAGCAGTCTGATTAAATGGTGGCTGCAATCCTGTTGAAGTGATCATGGTGGTTAAAGCAGTGGGTCCTGTAGAAGGGTCTGATCTTCCTCTGAAGGTCCAGTGGTGGCTATGGAGCTCCTGTCCTCTGGGAATTCAGTGGAATCCAGTGGCTGTTTGTGGTGTTCCAAACCTCAGATGATATCCAGGTAGGAATGCTTGGTTCCTTCCCCTGGGCACAGCATCTCACAAGACCTTGATGGCCCATTCACAGAGATAGCCCCTGAAGGGAGTTATCATGGATGAGCCATGGACGAGACAACCCTGCCCCACCAGGTTTTAACATATTACAGAAATGGTAATAGAATACATATTTTTGGTTACATCTTACATTGTCACCTAAGATAGTGATTCTTTTTTGGTTTTTTTTCACTAGCAGTTGCCCTAGGAAACTGTGTGAATACATCCATTTTAGATTTTCTTCCCAGGCTGATATTCACAGATTTGAGAAAAGAACACCCCTAAGCACAGTGTGCACGCAATTTATTGTTCAGTTAAGAAACAAAAAGAAAAGCTATGCATCTTTCTTTCCCTAATCGGAGCAAAACTCTAAGCAGGCTTCATTTTTCTGTATGTGTCCAGAAGCCTAAGGCCTTCCACCAGCCAAGTGTTTTAAAAATACCATGATATATCAAACATAGGCAATGTTAGTTTTTAAATTCATGATGATCCTAGTAATTTAATTTCAGAAAGGTAAGCACAAAACTCAACAGACATCAGTCACAAGTCTGTCACATTTTTGGTGCATCTGTCTTCAACTTTCTTTAAAACTGCGTTTCAAACTAGAGCTCCAAACCTAGACAGCCTAACAGAAAAAAATGCCTCCTTTTTTTTCCTCATGTGACATGATATTCTGCTGCCATTTACCATGGTTTCCCCTGCAGGTAGGTAACACAGGAGCCTTTGGACACTTCTGGAGATTTCAAAGGGAATGCAGACAGCAAACACCTAGACCCAAGGACAGCAACCCATAAGCACAGTTAGTAAAGGGTAAAGAAAGTACAACTTGTGGCTAAAAAACACACGTCCTTACTCAAAGCAAGTGGAAGAAGATTTAATAGACAGCAGCAAAGTCTCACTTGGTGCAGAAGCTGGACAAGTAGCACCTCAAGCTGCAAGCTCTGGCTTGGGGTGTACAGGCACCAGAAAGGGTTCCTCCTTGCAGGTGCTGCTCTCCCCTACCCATACATTTAAGGGAGCACTCTCTATCTTATATAAACCTACATGCACCCTAATACTTGTCCTCTAAAGCAGACCTCATAGCAAGTGAGGCTGAACCCCTTTTGTGATGTGGTCATCACACATCTCCCCCCTGCAGCCGCAGCAATCAGCAGCCTCCCGCTCAGCCTGAAAACAACACTCAGGATCACCTCCTTACTCCACACCACCTAGATGTACTTGTGTTCCCCATGTGCTTCCCTGCCACCAGTAAGGGCTATCTCTGAATAGTTTGTTATCTGAGAAACTGAACACCACAACAAAAAAAAAAAAACTTTTTCTTAAGTAAGAAGATTACTTAAGAAAATGCCAGAAAAATGCCCATGCACAGCCTCATGCTGAATGAGCACTGAAGAACCTTCCCACAAGCAGAATCCAACATACTACAAAGAAAAAAAAAATTTGAGACTGTAGACTCTGGTGCACTTCAGTACAAAAACCTGAAGTGAAGCCAGTAACACGTCAGTAAGAGCCCCACATCTGAAAGGTGCAGAGAACCTTGAGTGGAGCAGAGTGAAATGGCTTTTGTTCCAGCACAACTTGCATATCCATCTTCAGGAACTGACTACTGTCAGCAGCAGAACTTCAGCCATGTGCTTCAGAAACTAAAAATGCTTCCATGGCTGTTTGCCATGCCATTTTAGACAGACTGATATTACAGGAAATGCTACAGGAGATGGAATAAATCAGTCACACCTAGAAATGCCTAAACAGGCTTGCTGCAGGTCTTGAGATGAGAGATATGTAGATCTCTGCTATTTAATAATTATTTGCTTTAAGAGTCCTCTAAGCCAAACCTTGCTAATATAAGTAAAAGTAGGATTAAGCTAAGAGAAGTAATCAAAGGACAGGTATTGAAAACATACATAGTAAATTAAACTATTTTTAGAATATTTCACCACTATCTTTCAAAATGTCCCAAAGTTACTTTAGGAAGAATATTTACTTACGTACACAAAAGAAAGCATGACAAAAAACAATTAAGCTGTATAATGGTCCACATAGTAGCAGCAATGGAACATTCTTCATTTTCCTCAGTTGTTTACATGCCTCCGAGGACAGCACAAAGGATCAAATCACCATCTGCTTGAGGGTAGATTTTGGGGAAAGGACAAATCAACAGCATCTTTTCCTTACAATTTGCTTCAGTTAAGACCAAAAATAAAGACAGACTGAAATTAACATTGAGCTATTCTTCCTTCACAAGCAATCACAAACAGACTTTCTTAAGCTTTCCCACAGACAGAGGAAGCTGAAGTACTTAAGGCACTGAGAACAAGAGTAAGCAATAGTAGGAATGGCCACTTCACAAGCAGTTGGTACACAACAGGAGAGAACTGCCCAGTAATAAAAAATCCACAGTAAAGTCCATTTTAAACAAGGCTAAAAGTTGAATGCGTGGTCAAGACAGTATAACCAGCTCCTACTTGAAGACTTTAGAACCACACAAAATATCAGGGTATACTGGAGAAGTAGCACATAAACATAATATATTGCAGGAAAAAAATCTTAGTGGAACAGAGTGAATACACAACACTCACACCAGCAATCTTAATTTTATTTATTGAACAGGCAGACTGTTTTGACTTCCATCATTCTTAACAAGGTATTTTTCAATATGAGTGCTATTTAAAATGACTGAATGTAAGACATGTATCCTACTGAGAAAAAACCCTTGATAAAAGAGAATTATGATATGTTCCACATGAACATAATGAAGACAACCAGCTAATTTAACATAAATTTTTACATTTAATAAGATAGTAACAAATGGTAAACAATGTAGAGAGACCATATAAAAAGAATTTTTAAAGACCTGCATTTAAATTTAAATTGTAATTCCATTTTAGGTAACAGTCACTTAACACTTAGTCTTCTTTATGTTCATAAGTAGGTTATCTCAGTAAACTGGATGACTGGCTATTTCAGTTAAATATGTATCTGCCCTTTTCTGGTGTAACATAATTACTCTGGGTAACAGAGTTGCTGTAATACTCAGGAGATGTTAACTTACCCTCATCCTTTAAAAGATTAGAGCATAAAAATCCAAAAAGCTGAGCAACCTCGAAGGAAGTACTAAAAAGCATAAATTGCAACACCACTGAGGAGAGCTAAATTAAATCTGTGACACACTTCACTCAAGTAACAAAAATAGGGTGCATAATCATGTTAGTAATTACAAATGCCACTGTCACAGCCTCAACAGACATAGAAAAATAAACTGTTTAAGACAGCCCCAGCCATAACCTTTCACAAACAGATGAGAATCATTCACCTCAATTTTTAGTCTGAACTCTCATCAAAAGATTCTCACAGCACTACTCTCTAATAAGGACAAATTATGACTTTGGAAGACATCAGTTACCCAAAGAGGACACTGAACAATATGTGCTCATAAATATTTTCTTGGAACTGCCCAACCTTTAAACCACCTAATCCACTTAATCTCTATTTGCTGTCATATCTGTACATGAACACACAGCACCTGAGTGTTTCAAACCTGTAATTACTTTAAGAGACAACAGTAAAGCTCATACAAATACATACAGTAGCTAGAGGAAACATAGGAAAGTGCTACAATATGGTAAAGAAAATGCCACTGGAATTTTGTCACTTTCTGAAAGTGGCATGTTACCAGCGTCAGCATCTAATTTCAGTCCCATCTTAAAATAAGATGCTTCACAGCAGCAATCCTGCAAAAGCAGCAGTCTGTGGCACTAAACACACTGCACTTTAGACTTACGACATGGCAGAACAGACTCAAAGATTTGAGCATATAGTGGCAGTAAACAAGTGTTGTCCTTCATAGGATAACTTAAAATCCTCTAGGCAAGAGGTGTATAGCACTTCTGTACTGGTTCTGGCTGGGATAGAGTTACATTTTTTCAGTGTCTTACATGGGGCTACCATAAGCAGATTCTTGTTACCTAGCCTCAGTTATCATGCTGGAAGCTAACACACACAGAATTTCCTGTGAACCTACAAGGCACAGCTTGTGAAAGTGTTCAAGCTTAAGTCTATGTATTTTCTACAATAAATGTTTACAAAGTTAAGGTCATCAATCTCCATTTTAATGTAAACATCATAACTATTGAACCATACAATTTTCACATTTTTACCCTGACTGCTTTTATAGTAGAGAATTTACAGGGAAACCACCAAGGTTCATCTGCCAGTGACCTAAGCATTTGGCAGAGACTTTGGAGCAGGGCTTCAACACCATTAATTAAATGAGTAAGTTCCATGGAACTAAAAAATAAAAAAAAATCTGGCATTACATTAGTATATTGACTTGCATTGAGCACTTTTTTTTGTTTATTTCTGCTCTTTTGTCACCCCCCAAACAACTATCCACTCAGAAAAGTGGATAGGTACGTACAAGAATCCATACATCTGCTACTGCTGTTTCCTGAATTAACAACCCTGAAAAAATATACAGCTACGCCTGTCCTAGGTGCTCAGACAACCATATTCTTACACTGAACATTTGGCAGCTGCCTATATATTTTAGCCTTTGAAAGCACACATAATTGTATAGGCAATGTGATGCCTGGACTGCAAGTCTATCCATCCAACTCCTCTAAGGAAACTAAATCCACATTAACATCCTGTCCTAGGTGCTCAGACAACCATATTCTTACACTGAACATTTGGCAGCTGCCTATATATTTTAGCCTTTGAAAGCACACATAATTGTATAGGCAATGTGATGCCTGGACTGCAAGTCTATCCATCCAACTCCTCTAAGGAAACTAAATCCACATTAACATCCTCAACTGGAGATTAAAAAAAGACTGTTTGTCTCTCATATGTTCTTGCCAAGTTCCCCCAAAATGCCTGAAGTAACTGTCTTATAACTACATATTGTTTTCAACATTCTTAGTCCCTCAGCTTGGAGCAAGGAGTTTAAGGGGTAAGGAATAGCTTCATGCTGATTGCCTGTCCCAGAACAAAGGTAGTGACTAGAAACAGTGTTCTTTGGGAGCATAGCATGAAAGCTTCTCTAATATCCCACTTCCTCCCCTGGAAACAATTTCTTTTAGCAAGTAAATGAGACAAGAGTTGCTTATTAAGTATTTCTAAACAAATCTTTTGGATTTATTTACTTTAATGCTCTGACTAGGACAGCTCATTCATTTCCTATTGTCTGCTTCCAGCAGGCACAAAGAAGGATCTTTTTCCCCCACACTTTTAAATGAGAATATATATTTTTTTAAATGGTGGAGCTGGTTATTGTTTGATACACAAACAATTGGGAAATAATCCAGATTAAGGGTTATGACTGGGAATCAGTTACCAAATTAACTTTGAATAAAATGCTTCTAATTAGTTATTCACTCAGAAGAAACATGAGGATACGGAGTTATCAACAATTCTTTCTACCTCCGAACTCTCATTCTTTGACTGTGATCATTCTTACCTTTTGAAGTTCTTGCTTTGTTCACTTCCCACTAAATGTTGTTAATATTGACATATTTTGAACATGTGACATGTTCAAGCTGATATTCTCAATAAAAAGAGTTCATTTATCTTCTTACTCCTAGCAAACATTACCAGGCTTCATCAGAAAGCAAAGGAAGATCGACAAACTGTGTGTGCTTTTGTTTCCCATTCCTGCTCATCATCACAAGAGCAGAAATTCAGAAGAATGGGATTCAACATTTACTCTTCTGCCTCAGAGGGGGTCAGTAAAATGACTAGAGGGAAAGCAGTCTGTTCATCCTTTCCTAAATCTGCTAGGGCCCATGCTAAGAAAATGCAACATTAGAAGAAAGCAACATGATTTTTCAGAAGTTATAGAAAAATGAAAAAGCTACAGTCTTAGTGTTGAAAGTTTCACACAAGGTAACTGACCTGTAATACTGTTTCCCTCATCACCTTGTGAGACAGCAGCTACAAAATGGTGACAACAGAAAAAACAAAAGAACACATACTATTAAAGCTTAAACGCCTCACAAAAAGTTGGCAGGTTTGACTAAGACAGAAAATCAGTTCTCAGAACAGCCCTTACTTTGTATGGGGTGTGGCCTGTGTGCCTTGGGCATCTTCACTTGCTCCCAAGGCTTCTCTACAGGGTGTTTTTTAGTTTGCAGGGGAAGGATAAAACTCCCCCATTTCTGAGGACTTAGTAAGTGTTGATGAGTATCTAGGCTGAGGGGTTGATGGGTCAGGAAGAGGGACAGTGGAAAACACCAGTATCAACCCCTGTCCTGCCTCTCCTACCCTGGTGGCACTAGTTTGGGTCTGTCCTCGTTTCCGCAAGGTAGTAATTTTCATAAAATATGGAAAGAGTTAAAATCCTCAAGACTCTTATTGCTTTCAGAGGGATATGTAAAAGTGATAAAAGAGCCCTGGTTCCTTAACAAAAGCAGTATAGATTACACATTTCTTATTGCCAGCCATGCTGGTTAAGATTCACTTATGCATTGCTTATATTATAACATAAGTTTTAATTATTCAGTTCTCACTGAATTTGACTGCCTGCCTGTCTGCTCTTTGCTTACAGTAAAAATTCCTTCAACAAAGCATTTGTATTCTGATCATCTTGTGAATTACACTGGCTTATTTCCCCATCACGTTCTATAAAACACAGTTTTCCCACAAGAGCCCCTAATATGTACCATCTGTATCAGGATGAAATTCCCAGAGGCTAGTAGCTTATTCAACTTGTGAGAGTCTCCTTGGCACCTATACATTTTTCCATGGTTAAGTCAGGGAGTTGGAGTAAATTAAGTATTGAGAATACATTTAACCCCCTGGAACTTGAACTTAGGCGACAGCAATTACAAGTACCTCTGATATTTTAAGAAGATTATCATTCAGTTTTGTCATCAGTAACACGACTAGCATTCCAAGTCAAGCTACGAGAAACTTGAAATGCCAAGTTATTACTCAAAAGAAATTAAGAACCTTCATTAGGGAAACTCCATGGAACTACTTCCTCCCCCAATAAAAATATGGTGCTTCATCGAACTTTTTAATATTTTCAGTGTTTTTTATTTTCTTTAACACAGTATCTTAACTCTACAATACTGTAGACACTGAAGAATTTTCAATCACTTTAAGACAAATTGAGTACTAACTTAGTTTACATATAAGTGTTTGACCAAGGAAACTAGTGTTACTGGTAAGAACTTTTAGAAGATTTGGGTAGGGGCAAGGGGATGGGAAACACTTTGTTTTATGTCATCTACAAAATCAGTGGCAGAATAATGAACAGACACTGGTGACTGCTGACTAACAACACATGGCTTTACTCATAAAAACTTTCCATTTTGCTAAATTTGACAAAGTTGAACCTGAACCTGTCCTCTTACTCAACATTCACAAAAGGCACAAAATAAATCAACAAAACCAAACAGATCTTTCTGCCCCTAACCTGCTCTGAAAATAACATGCCCTCTAGGCAGCAATTACCTGACATTTTCTACCACTCCTTTCAATGGAGCGTTTCAAATTCTGAGCTAACACTTGGGGATATATCACACAACTGCAAGTGTACGTTTTGTCAGTCTTAGTACTGTTAAGCATAAATGACAAAGTACAGTTTAGGACTATCAACTAAAAGACAACAAACCGTTATAACAGTGGGGTTGCTTTCAAAAAATAATCAAAGCATCTAAGAGGGAGTCCTTTAAAAATAATAACAAAATGTTTAGAGTACTGGTTCTCAGAATAACAACAGTTTGCCTTGTTTCTAAAACAATAAATGAAAGACAATGAAGCATTGACTTCAAGAGGTGGACCACTGCAAATACAGCATGTGAGTGAACTGCAGCTCAAGACCTGAAGTTACTACCAGACAGTTAGCATCAATAAAATGAGGTCATCCTCAGAGAGCTAGGTACATTATACACACTGGTATGCTTTCACACAGGTTATTTCATAGGGACCACTTACCTTTCTCTAGAGTGTGACAGCACTAGAGATTACTAATAGATTTCCTGGTTCATTTGAACACTGGATCAACTAGAGACAATTTAGTTTCTAAGTAGGACTTCTTTACAAGTCTTACACTGGTACACTGCTCTTCTAAAAAACTATTTGCTCAAATATTTTTATATGGTTAAATATAATTTCCTAAAAGTAAAGAAACTTTCCAGCTCCTGATAAAATTCTTGAAGGGGAAACCAGAATCCTAAGCAATGGTGACTACATTTCAATTACATCCTTTCCTATGAAACCTTCCATTAAAAAACTGGGATTCAGCTCACTACAGAAGCATAAGGCTACTGCAATTGTTTAAACTTCACTAAAACCAAAGAAACTGCAATTCTTGCCTGCCATTAACAGTAGATCAAGATTTTCAAGGGAGAAACTGTATTTTTCATAGTTCTTCTTGTTGGGGTGAATTGTATTTGCACAGGATAAAGTCATACTGACTCCACTTTACATTGGTTCTTACTAACAGGTTGTAAAGACATGTCAGTGGAAAAACATTGGGAAGCAAATTTTAATCAGGATGTATAAGAAGATAACTAATATGACAAAATTAAAGTTATTTTGATTAATAGCTTTATATTAATTCCTTTATTTTATGAAATCACATTCAAGAAGCCTTTTTTTTTCTTCAAAGTTATTCAGTGCAATTTGCATAAGTATTATTGTCAGTGTTTTATACTTTAAGGGGGTTAATGCATGTGAACAAGAGAATGATTCATCACAAGGGCAAATCAGACTAGTGAGAAGTTTTACATTTGGCCATCAATATCCATGTTTTCTAGCCAAAGTGAAAGACAGTAAGTGGGTCAGGATAAATGCTTGTAATAGCCCATGTTACAAAGTGCTTAAAATAGGACTATTGAGTTGTGATACTACAAGCAAAAAACACTCACAAGAGAAAAACATCTCCTTTGGGAAAGGAGTAATCCTATCAGCTAGGATTACTGCAACATTCATCATTTAGGAAATCATAACATGCTTTGAGAAATTATCTGGTTTTCAATTAAGACATCAGCATTGCTAGAGAGATTACACAAGCTACAGTACAAAACAGTAAGGCCAAGGTCCCCTCAGGTCCAGCCTGCAGTAAAGTCTGGTAAAAAAAATGAAGCCATTTTCTCCTCACTTTCCATCCTACAGATGCACTTACATAATTCCAGTTCTTTGGTTTGGCTAATTCTCATGCACCATGAATATTATTACTGTGAATTCACTGCTGGCTCACTTGTCAAACACAAACCTGTTAAAGTATCCCTGATTCTTCTTTCCCTCATTTACTTTCATAAATATCCACAACTTTCAGTAGCTCATTTCAAGCCTCAAAATAAAATTGATGTACAAATTTGGTTTTTAATGCTTCCTCATTTTTTGCAGTCATGCCTGCATGCGCTAATGTCTGCAGAGAGAAATAAGGCGTCTGCATCCTCACGTCTGTGGAGTCTAAGTTCTCTCTACCATACATCTTAAAGGCGACGAATAGCATATTGCCAGAGTGCTACATGGATACAAAGTTGGATAGTGTTTCACCTGGGAGACAAGAAATCCTGCTCACTCATGTTCAACAGAAAGCGCTCTGGGAAAGGTTCAGCTAACAGCCAGCTAAAAAGCAGGTTGTGTGGCCAGAGCAGGTTGTGGGGCTGCCGTGTGCTTGCCTCGTGCGTGACTGTTTGGAAGCAGTGATTGTTTGGGGAGGCACATGGACACCACATGGTCAGAGAGCTGACGGGAAAAGGACACAGCAGCAGCAGCAGAGACACTGCAGTGGCAGGTAGCCAATGCATGCTTGTTTGAGTTAAGTTTAGAAAATAAAAGGGTTTGGTTTGTTACAGTAAACAATCTTCTTCAGAAGTAAGCAAGGAGGTCCATGTGTCTTCAGAAGTAAGCAAGGAGGTCCATGTGTCTTCGTTCCCCACTGCTAAAGTTTCATGATTGTGCTAGTTTAAACTTTACATATAAAAGCAATGGAAAGAAAAAAATTCACTGACTTGGTTTCACCCACCCAAAAGCATGGAGCCACGGGTTTCAAATTTTTCTTCCACCTTTAAAAGGCATGCTTGCCATGCAATGTAGTCCTTGCCTCTTTTACAAAGGTCTAGTGACAACTATCCTTAGATGCATCAAAAGAAACACATTTTCCTTTTCTAGGGAAGACTGCAGAAGGTAGCCTCTCAGGGCCATCATTTGCACCTTGCACATCCTCTCACAGGTTAACAAAAATGCAAAACATTACTTAAGTTATAGTCCCCACTTGATGACTAATGCTGATGGAGAACATTCCTTTTTCTCACCTCTCTACCTCACCACCTATCAACCTTGCCCCTATGAGTATATTAAAATCACAGCTGGTATTCTCTAGGTGCAATAGAATGCACATATATGGGAGATGTTCACTCATTACATCTGCTCAAATCTTGAACACTTTTCCCTAAGACCATGAGCTGATTCTCTGAACCTTTACCCACAGATTTTGACACTGGACACTGTAATATAGCTCTGAAATAAATGCTTTCCAAGACAGAACAGTGCAACCAAAACAGTAACAAACCACCAGGTACTCATTGATACTGATGGTAATCAGCGACCAAATTGAAGGTCGCTCTGGAGAGGATACACGGATGGTAAGAAGTTAGGTCAGATTGATATTGAATCATATTATTTGCACAGTGACAGCCTATGGAAGCCCCAAAATGTCTCTGTGAAGTCCAAGTAATGCTACAAAAACACAGGAAGGCATGGGTGCCAATTCAATGAGCTTATGTGAAAAGAAAAAGCTGCCATGAAATTTCAACATTTAGTTTCCAATGACATGAAGTCCAAGCTAATTCAGTTATGATTTTACTCCATGTCACCTTCTAGCTGACTAGAACTATCAAAATCAGAAACTGGTAGAAAATTTGAAAATCATTTATCGTATATCTGTCACAAGCCCAGAATGTTTTTCACTCATTCACCTTCATGTGAATGAGTGATTACATCTTACAGAATGTAGATTACATCTTACCTTTCTACAAAACACTGGCAGTCAAATTAAGCACTTTTGTGTTTAGTCAAAAGTAACTTGTCTGACACAACAATTTCTCTCCACAAGGTCTGTAAACGAAGAAGAGCATCTCATCTTCCACACACAATAAATTAAAAGAAAGAATGCAGGAACTTACCCCCTGCCAATTGTACAACTAGCTCAGGTCAAATAAATTTCCTTGTTCCTCTAAAGCAAACACAAAAAAGATCAGAAACGGAAATACCTATAATAATGGCACTTTGATTTGCTCATGTATACAAATGGCAGTGCACAGGCGAGAGGATGAGATGTTAATCTGCCAGTCTTGTATCTGTGTGACATTTTCTATTTTTCTTCTAGTTAGTATTTCACTATTTGTTGTATAAGCTATTTTATGTCAAAAGAATATGCATATGGCTGACTTAATGCTTCTTCTGGCTCATTTACAACCACAAGAAGCTGCTAAATATAACTGTGCAGTCTCAGAATTAGTAATTTCTCACAGTTGCTGTAAAACAGAATCAAATGGGGGCACTACAAGAGTTTAACACAGTCTCCTGGTGGTTGTTGACACGATGGACAAGACAGCACATGCACATACTCCACTCCTCCCACCCCACCACTGCAATCAGCGGGTCAAGTGCTCGGAGAACTACACACCCTCAAGGGAAGGGCAGGTATCTGGCAGGCAGTCTCAGCAGAAAACTGTACGACTGCATGCACTCAGAGGAGCATCACAGTAATTGGTGATAGTGATTTAACTGGTCTCACCGATACTTTTGCAATTTGAATTTATTTAAAGCTCTATTGTTTCTACATCTCTCTGGCATGACACTTTATTCCCAAATTGTCCTCATTGACAAGATTTTGAAGGGAGTTCATAATACACTCTAGTTCACAGCATCATGAGACATATTCTACATAAAGTCACTAAGCATAAATCAGAAGTTAACTAAAGAATAAGGTGAAACTCATCTACTTTGGAACTGGCTATATTTACAATTTTAACTACTTAGCTAATTCTCACACACAAACAAAATGTTCTAATGACACAGATTTTCTGGCAAAATATAACAACATCTCTCAGTTCAAGACAAAAGGGTAAACCAGGAACACTGTGCCTTCTACAGCCCATTTTAATCTTGAATATTAAAAAAAATAGAAACTGTTTTCATGTCTTTATGCAAACATTGCTTAATCTACAGCATATAGCAAAGGGTGATTATACACTTCCATCTGATTCTCAGTTCTGACTAAAAGGCAAATTTCAATGGTTGTTCCCAAATCACAAATGTGACTATGTAAAACTTGAAATTTAGGAAAAAAAAAAGACAGCTTACCCTACTGAGCAGAGGTTCTGGGAAACAATCAACCCTCCCAGAGATTTAATATTTCATCTTACTGGGCTGTTTCTTCTCTCCTTGCTTTTTATACCATAACACAGACCCTCCTCCCTCCTTGTATGACAAGGTACTTTCTACTAATGATTCATGACCAGCTCCTTCTACAATGAGGAACATGAGCGACCAACAGTTCTTGGAATGGTAAGCAAGCAGAGGGTCCCTCAGCATATTGAAACACCATCTCTCTTCTGCTGAGAAGTTGGGAGACCTTACTCAAGCCGTCAAACACCAGTGAACTGAAATGAAAAAGAAATTGACAACCAAGACTGAGACCTCTGTCTGGAGAAAAGCTCCATTCTCAGTTGTGACTGTTCAAAACTCCAAATGGAAAAGCTGCAAAAACTGGAAATGAAGAGTTTTGTCTGTTATCACCTTTCCTAACACTACACCATAGAACTTAAGATATATGCATATACAGAAGGCAGGAAGAATACAAAGACAAAGCAAAATTCAGTCATGTGATAAATAGAGAACAAGGATGAAACCTGAAGAACTCTATTCCCTGTTACTAGCTGAGCATGTATATTGTGCAGTGGATGCTGAAATGTCTAAGAACATTTGTGTTTCCATAGTGCTGGTTTTTTCAGGTTTTAATACTACTGACATCTATATAAACTGGTAAACAAATCCAATAAAAAATACTCCTTACTACTTACACACTCTTATTTGGCCTCTCACCAAAAGACAGTTAAAACATGAGATGTGTCCTCCTGCTCTCTGATTTCAATAGATATTTTCAGATGCATAAAAGCACATTTGTCACTGAACAACTTCAGCAAACAAATCACAACCACTAATTCTGTAGTAAAAAAAAGTGCAGAAGACTTTAAAATAAGAGCTGAAGTTTTGTTTTTCATTCCAGACATCAAGTGTAACTGTATACTTATTACACATGCTCTTTATTTCTCTGATCTGCAAACCATTTTGGTCAAATCTTCAAAGCAGGTATTCAGACCAAGGTCACTACAAACATACTTCTCTGTCTGTAAATCAGTTTTGGTACATTTATGGAGGATTTTCAGTTTTCTTAAAACCACAATAAGGCTTTTCACTATGTCAAATTGTTATTTCAAATCTCTTACTGGCCTTTATTCCAGCCTTGTAGGCCTTTGTTATTGCAGTCTAACTGCTATCTTCCAAAAAGACTATTTGAAAAAGCTTATTCACAGCCACTTAGAAAAACTAAGCAGGAAAAAGTGCTAGCATTGTGTTTTGAATGGCACAAAGCATGAGAACATGCCTCTTACCAGACTCTGCAAGATATGGGCAGCTAATTATGCTCTGACAACTCTGATGCGACCTCTGACTCACAAGAGAAAAAACAAAGCATAAAGACAAATCACTACAGAAATCTATGTCCTCACTGCCCCTTTCCCATGCACCAGATTTCACATAACAAGCAATCTAGCCTTTGATTTAACTACTTACGAGCCCCTTGTACCATCTCTCCTCCTAATCCAAAATCAGCCTTGTCAGGATGCTTTACAGGGCTAGCAGTTCCTTTCTTTGATTTCATATTACCTCTACTTCTCAATGAATCTTTTATCTACTTCTGGTTTTATTACTTTCTTCTCCTATTTAATAAAGACTCTACTCTCTGATAACTCAAGGCGCTTCCCCAGTTTTTCTTTCCATAGCACTTCCATCGTACCTGTCACAAAACTCATGTTGCACACACAAAGAGAAAGAAAACAGAAGCTACATTTAATGTGGGAATTTAAAAAATTACAATACCTCTGGCAAGGAGGAAAAGCCTCTATTCTGTTGCTGTTAAAACCAGTTAGTAAACAGACTGCTTATATAAACACACAGAATAACAGACTGCTTACATAAACACACAGAAAAGTAAAACTGCATGAATATCCACCTTGTGTGTGAAGTCCCTTACCTCTGAGTGGAATTGTGAATTCTCTTCTTTTTATCAATAGTCCTATTGAACTTTCAATTCATACACTCTCAGCTCTTGTTTACTTTCCTGGAATGATCTAACAAAGAAATGCTAGGATTCATTTCTTCCAACAATCTGCTCTCTTTGGAATCCACCTTGCTTTCTAAGGATTTTAATTTCATTTCACTTCATTGGGGTTTAAACAATTTGACTTATGCTTGCACTACTCTATACTTCTTATCCATTTATCTGTTTCTGGGAGATAAATATTTATCACTCATAGCATTTTTGAATCAATAGAAATACCTCTAGAGCTCAGAAAGCTCAGCAGCTTAGGTACGAAACCTTCTGTCTTATTAAGCAGACACCAAAATGAGAATAAATTTTTTTAAGAACTAAAAAACCTGAGAAAGAGACACTCTTACCACTTCATTCCTCTTCTCATTAGGTATCAAGCGCCCATGTGATCCCCCTTTCCACCCCTACAATCAAGGGCAAAGCAGACTGGTGTGGGAAAGGAAACAGGTCCCGCCAGGCAGCGGTGAGACTCTGTATTCCTTCACAAATACCTCTGCTGGAAGGGAACCCAGAGGTTTGCTTGACACCTAAGACTGCTCCTTAAATACACCACACACTTCATAAATACCAAATTCCATCGTCTTTACCAGTGGGGGTCACAAAAAAAAATTAATTAAGCTAATTGAGAGCGCAGTATTTCATGACAATGTTGACAGTACTTCTGCCTAGTAACTCCACCACCTGCAACACTCCTATTACATTCCAGCATGAGAAAACCCCACACTATTAGCAGAGTAAAATTCAGAAACGTGAACTAGGTAAAAAAATGACTAAGTTTTTGTTCAGAATGTTAACAGGTCTTACTTGCATGCTATTATTTTAGGTCTAAATCAAAAGACAGAAAAGGGAGCTTAACTAGGAATTTCAATTGGTTTGTAAACAGTTTAAGGTCACACAAGGATTACTTCAAGTTGTCTTTATTAATCTAACAATACTTACAGAGATTTGTTTTGAGAACTGAACATTGTAACGATTTAAAATGTTTAGTTCAAAAACTTAGGGATGAGAAGTGTTGAGAGGGAGTGAAAATCTAAAATTATGGTGCTGGAGTTATGTCCACGGGGAAAATTTTATTTTCACTAATCACAGTGATTTAACAACAACTAGACTTTGTGGACACACGAGCAAGTACTAAAGGAAATATAGCGAAACAAAGAAATTCAGACACACATGCCTGCAATCTGAAATTCAGTATGTATAACAGCTCTTATTTTGATTTCTCCTTTTGGAATTAAACAAAGACACTGTTCATACATTATGGAAATAAATACTTACTAAATCCAAAGCAACAGCAGAGAGGGTACAATAATTCCAGGCGACAGTGAATTGTTTGAGTTGCCAGACAATTATCTGGCCCAACATCATCTGTCACTAGAACTCAGTTCCCCAGTTAAATCATTTAATAAATACTAGATTCTCCAACTTTGTATCAAAGGCCACTCTATTCAACCCATTCACACCAAGGAGTACTTCAGCCACTCCATATTCTCTCAGATGACACAATTAATTGCTGCCTCGTAAGAAAACTCCCATCCTCTCTGCTTAAGTCCAACTACTAGCTGCTTGAAACATCACAGTCACATCACTTAACTGGCACCACACCGGGGATACCACAGCTACTGAGTAACATTCCTTCCAGCCCCTCATTATAGGGGCATTAGGAACAGCAGTCAGCCTGACCCAGCATCCCTGCCCTGTGTCCTGTACAGCAGTTTTCAGCTTGCCTCAGAGAGCTTCTCGAGGCTGGTGCACAGCCAGCCTGCCAGTTCTGTCACTCACCATCTCCCCAAAGATCCCTGCTGAAACAGAGCTGCAGAAGTGCTCAAGTCAATTGTGTTTGTTCAACTTTGCACCGATCATCCCAGCAGCTGAACTAAGAACTTTGAAGGGAAACACTCACAAAAGAAAGTAAAATTAAAGCACCTCAAACAAAATCCCTATTTTGGATGCCTGCCATCAATACCCTGAAAATCAAAATCTGATAGAAAAACCCTGTTGGTTCTGACCAGCTAAACTTCTGCCAGAGTTAAAACACAGGAAAAAAATGAAACCGTAAGCTCCAAACGTACAGATGCATAACCTACAGAAAGCATGAATTTTTGTAAATACTCATGAAAAAGACACAAACTCCTGGCATATGTGTCACATACAAGAGGAAATAAGTGAGAGAATCAAGCTTTTTTCACCTTCAGTGTATTAACCGAAAGTGATTCTACTTTTGATCTTTCTTAGTATACATCAAACTTTAGCTCCATGCCAGTGTCTGAAAAGTTATTCCATTTTAAGAGGACGCCACAGCTCCCAGAAATATCTTAGCAACAAATATTTAAGATAAAATATAATTTCAATAAACAAAAGAGAAGGTGTGAGAATAAATGTTATTTGGTGCAATTATGTTGCATTTGGCTTTCTGAGTGGTGCTGCGACTTCTTGAGCATGACTGCAGAAGAACTCCTACAACAGGCACCTTTTTAGTGATGTAGTTTGCTTGAGTCAAGCTCCCACCCTTCCCTACTGTAAGGAAAGCTTCCCATAACTGACTCACTTTTGTGATGCTGTACATTAACATCACAGCTGACAAAATCTCATGGATTGGGCAGCTGAAGATCTGCACACTGAAAGGGTTTATCTCGTTTCATTTCTTTCACTTAGTCTAAGATTGCCACAAAGATACTGTGCCTAATTCCTCCGCATGGGACATCAAGAAAGGCTCCCAAGAAGCACTAGCTGCAAAGTCTGCTTCCATCCCATGGTATGTAAGGCTTGTTAACTAACACTTACTAAGGCTGTTTCTCTACTTCAGTCACAAGCTGCAGTAGAATAATAAAACTAGTGGTTATGCTTTTAAATTTTTCAAAGGGAGATCTCAGACTGTATAACACTGCTGAAATGCAAACACTATTCACCGTATAGGAAGTTAGCAATGTCTCTTCTCAGGACTAGAAACACAGTGCAGGCTTCCAAAGAGGATTTAGGAAAAGAATATAGAATGGGAAGAATGTATCTTTAGAACTTGCATTTCAGTGGTTCTACAATATAAATGAAATTGTCTGATGATATGTAACTATTACTTAAGTCCTACAGTTTTAATGCATTCTTAGTGCCCACTGAAATCAAGAGATTCCTTTGATTGAAAGTCTATGATAAACTCCTAAGTATTTAATAGTCACGTCAAAAGTACCTTCTACACAATTAAGACTTACTATAGGAGAGCTTTAGTCAGCTCCTCAGTTATTACCAAGCTGCTATACTTCTATAAAAACAGGGAAGAAATCAATGTTAGAGGAGTAACTTCCTGCAGCAGTTGAGAATTAAAAGACCAGTGCTAGGGAAAGCACGAGATCTCATGTAGTCAAAAATGGTAAGTAGTCACCATTCACAGAACAAATAAGAGCACATGAAAAATCTCCCTGCCCACTTGTCTTCTTTCTGTATGAAAAGTGATCCAAAGAGTCATCACCAGGTGATCAGCGGTCATCACCAAAGGCATCAGAAAATGCAGCCAGTCCCTATTGCTCTTTACAGACTTGACTGCATGTAGAAAGCAGACTATTAGCATACCTTTACTAACTAGTCACTATTAGCACACCTTTACTAACCTCAGATCACTAAATGACTTCAGTACCTCCTGTCTCTTTGGGTCTGCAAAAAAGGTGCTGTAGATCAAGCAGAGATTGCACTATACCTAAATTCTCATGTCAGTCGGTCACTAGAAGAGGCTTTTATGGAACTGGTAGCCCAAAGAAAATACTGTAGTCACTGAAACTGACCAGTGAGACACTGCAGTCTTCAACGTCCTGAGAAAACTGTAAATTGTGCTGAGGTCCAACTATAATGAGCACTGTTGGAAGTGAAAGGAACAAAAAAGACAAAATAATGTCATCTGAGGGACTAGAAACATGACTGTCTATCACATAAACCAGCAAAGGCCCAAATAAGGACTGTGTGCATACTTTTAGGCTTTGGTATGTGAGGGAGAACATGCCAGTCTCACTGCACAAGCACACCACATGCTGACCTCAGCTAACAAAGCAGTCCACTCAGCCTGCTGGTGTTCCAAGAGAAATACATTTTTCCTTAAATGTCTGCTGGGCTGTTGAAAAGATAAGTTACATAATTTTCTATTGAAAGAAAAGGAATCAAAACACAGAGAGAGGAAAATAACAATGGGAGGAAAATTTCTGAGAGGAGATCATGGGAGAGAAATTGGTCACATGCTTATTCCATACTCCCTCTTTCATTTGGGTATGCAAACACACACACAAACATACTTACACAGAAGACTCCTACAGTGACTGGGGGTACACAGTAGGCAGAGCTTTTTCAAATATAAGTCATCAATTGTGCAAAGAGGCCAAGCTGAAAAGTGCAGAAAAGGAATCTAAGGGACTATCTGTGGACAGTCCATGAAGGTGACTGGGCTTAGTTTCATGCATAAAGGAAGCAATTCTCTCCAGGAAACACGTAAGATTTGCAGCTCCTGTGGCTAAAAGTTTTTGTATTTGCTCTTCATCCCTTTCCCTTAACAATTTCAAAGTATAACCACATATTACTTTGCTGGATTATTATTCTCCAGAGAATGAGCTAGAGACCTTATATCCAGACTGGTCTCATAGTGGGAACTCTGGACTGAGTGCCCAACAGAGCTGGACTCTCCTCCTGGTTCTGCCACCAGCCTTTCAGGACAATTTTCCACCTCTCCATATCTGTAAAGAAAGATACATGTCTATCTCTCCTGTGAAATACTTCCATTTCCATAGTTAAAATTCATAAGCCAAATGCTGTCATGGCTGAACCCCACCAAATCTTAGCTGAAAACTAAAATAGGTATCAATGCTTCTACCCTATACTGTGCTCAAACAAAAAATGAGCCAGAAAAATCCACCTTGGTCCTAAAACTTACAAGCAAATCTCACTGAGACCTTCTCTCCAGAACACCACAATCAGCAACATTCATAATCACGAAGATGAGGAATGAGGAAGGAAAGGTATATGTCAAGACCCCACTACTCCTTCCCTCCCCTTCTTTCCTCCCAAGGGCCAGTAAAAGCCAGCAGCAGTCATCTGCCAGCAGAAGAGCTGGATTCCCAAGCTAAGCATATGGAATACAAAAGGCTAGATGAGAGGTGCCTGGTAAAGCTTTAAGCGTGCCAGAAGAGCCCTCCTTGTTTTGGTTTAGAAAAAGAGCTGCACCAGAAATGCCACATAAATCTGGGGAGCACCATTCTGGTGTTTGGTTAACCACACCTCACAAGAACATTGTGGCCCTCCTTGCCACAAGTGAGAGGTTGTGAAGACAGAATAAATGTGACCCCATAGCAGCCCCATGCAGCTGACTCCAGACACCTGACTGGAGAAAGGGAACATAACAAACAGAAACAGACTGCTTTGTTAGGTACTTGGAAGCAGTTTTGTTCCAGATTTCGTGGACATGGGCACTTTTCTGAAACAGCACATATTTGTCACACAAGCTAACAAACTTCTATATTTATAAAGACATACAAAGATAATGCTTGGCAGAGCTTATTTATGCATTGGATTTAATGCTACTGCCTGTGGACTCCTGCACGTGTGCATTCATGGACAGATCAAACCTAAAATAAATTTAGAGTACTACAACATGTGATTATTACTTGGCAAGCACAGCTGTTGGATGAAATCAGTCAGGAAGTTCCAGTCATTGAGTTGTAACCTGTATGAATAGCCATATAGCCCACACAGAAAATATTAGAGAAAAACAATTCAAAACTGAAAGTGATAACTCCTCTTTTGTGTTGGAAAGCAATGGGTCAATAGATACAACTGTTCTGAGACACAAGTGACAGAACTGGCACTCAGAGTGTATGAAAAAAGCCCACACCTCTGTTTAAAACAGTAAGAAGGATCCAGTTACATTTTCATTTCCAGCCCTCCCCCTAGGCTGTTGCTGGTTCAGGGGGAACACCTCTAATGGCTTTCTTTGGTGGGATGGGGGGTAGAAGGGGAGATAGCCAGCTTTATGCCCACTGCCTATACTGAGACCAGTAATTTACTACTAAAAACAACATGAAAGGCACTTGAGGGTTTCACTTTGAAATTTATCTGTGTAAAGGTTATTTCTAACAGTGGTGGTCACTGACTTTCACATTCAACCTGGAGAGAGCATAAACTCTCTTCTTTTATCCTGTAAGGTTATTCAACACCTCTTTTTCATTCAAAACTTTATTTAAAGTGTTTCAGATCACCAAGGAAATATGTTACAAACCAAAGTTTTTAAGATAGAAAAAAGATCACCGACTAGTTTAGGCTGGAAGAGATCTTTAAGACGTCACCTAGTTAAACCCTCTGCAATGAGCAGGGACACCTTCAACGAGAGCAGGTTGGTCAGAGCCCTGTCCAATTTGTCCTTGAATTTTCCCAGGGGTGGGGCACCCACCAGCTTTCTGACCAACCTGTTTGGTCACGCTCTTTACAAAAACATCCTCATATTTAATATAAATCTACCCTCTTAACGGCTTAAAATTATTACCCCTTATCCTATCAAAACAGGCCCAGTTAAAAAGTCTGTCTCCATCTTTCCTACATCTCTGTTTCAGAAAATTCTCTATTGTTTTGCTATTTTGCTAATGCAGTCTAAGAAGGCAGCATTACAATACTCCTGCTACATTTTCAACACTTCTCAAAGCTCAAAGAAAGATCTGCACAGACCACAAAGCAAGCTTGCACGCAACAGTTCTGCCAACATCTGAACACAGGTTTCCTCTGGATTGATTCCCTAAGCCTGTATTTCCCTGTCTTGAACACTTCCTGCTGTCTCCAAGCTTCTGCCAGGGCAAAAAGCCTCCTGGTGGTTTTACCTCCCCTCCACACAGGGCCTTGCTTACACCTGCAATGTGCTGAGGTAAGGAATTGCTACCCGCCAGGATCACAGATTTTTTTTGTATTTATCTCTCATTAGATACTGAAGATGGCATCAGTACCAAGTAGTACGTGCTCTTCCCAGAAGATACTGTAACCCAGTGTAGACAATCCGTCCCCAGCTTCTGATGGTTTACGCTTAGAGCCTTCCAGACAAAACTTTCTACACTCCAAATTCCTCTCATTCGGCTTAACCTCAGCAATAGTATCCAAAAGTTAAGACAAAAATCTGGTTCTCACAGACCCTATAATTTCTCCAAATGCCTCAAATACATTTTCTCTATCAAATGTAAAAAGACTAGGTTTGTTTTACAATTAAATGAATTCCGGGATATAAAAAAAAAAATCAGAAAAGGGAAGATCATGAGAACTTTTTCAACTCTTGAGCTATGTTTATGCTAATAAATGTACTACTTATCACAAAAAAGAGCAAAATGGACTACTGTTTTTTTTCCCTTAACACATACAGTTCTGAAGTGTGTGTGTGTACATGTATCCTGAACATTAACACAATTCTGAAAAAAATGAGTCGCACTACCACACATACTGGCAGCAGACCTGAGCCTACCTCTGTAGAACACGCACAAAACCAGTCAATGGAGCGAAGAAAACACTGCTTGGCAGGATCCTCACGCGTTATCTCCTGTCTACATGCAAATTTTACTTGCTCTTGTCACCTCAATTAACATATCAAGACACAACTCAGAGACAGAGGCTGCCCACGCTTTCTTCCATTTGTCAGTCCTGGCTAACAGCATTGCCTGAAGACAAGCCATATCCATAACAGCTCCCTGACTACCAGGAAAGGTTTCAATGTTTTTTCTAACACACAGGCTAAGGTTGTAACACAGAGGTTGGAAAGGAGCATTGCTTCTTGTGATCAAGCAGTTTGAATACACCAATGTAAATATTGTACACATTCCCACTTTTCCTGTGGCAATTTCCAAAGTCGTGGGTGGTTACAATTGGAAAAATCTGACATCTTTAAGTCTCTTATATACTTAGGCTATCAATTCACAGTATGTCTTTAGGAAGGCTATCTTCATACTTTCTCAAATCAGCTCTACCACAATACATTTGGGTGAAGGAAACAGTCTTTTTGCACATTCTCTTACTCTTGTGTCAACTTTTAGTTAAAATATCCTGCAGTAATGTTAATGTGGGAAGCCAAGGAACATCTCGTATTTCAGAAGCAGCTAAAAAGACTATCCAGCAAAAATACCAGCCCCTTAGTAAGTACATCTGCCTGAAACAAAGCCAAGTTTCAACACATGCCTATATGTTTTAAGCACATGTATTAACTAGACTTTTCTTTTTTTACATTATAGAGACAGAGCTGTGAATCAGTCATATCAAAGGTAAAAAAGGAGATTTAATAAACACTGAAAACAACCAGGCTAATCGTCAATGAACTGATGAAAAAATAAATGAATCTGCAAATCTTTCACAAAAAGATAAGTTTCAACAATCAAACACCAAACCTAAAAATCCTATCTGTCTTAAAGATGTTAACATCAGCACTGTGTTTCACTGTACACCATTACAAAACACCTGAAAGACTTGCAACCAAAACTGTAGCTCCCAACTGTCTAGGGAAAAAACCCATTACCCAACACAGCCAAACATTTTTCAGAGTATACTACACTATAGAGGTTGCCACACATGATTTTACTGACAAACTCTGCAAATCAACATTCCATTTCTTCTGTACATAAAATCATTCAACAATTTTTGCCTCGTACATCAAATCATATATTCCAATGCTATATTCATCCAAATTTTACAGTGTTTTCTCTTAGCCTGTCCTGTATAAATTCAATCTCCTTCCTGAAAGATATATATATCCTTTCTCCCAGCAAGAGGCTAAGGCATGATTTAGTCTTCTATCAATTTAAACACCTGTTTAAATGTTCTATATTTAATGCAGGGCATTGAAGCACTCCTTTATAATTCACTTGCTGTCTCCTCCTTCCTTTCCTCCTCAAATTCAGCCAAAAGCTCATTTTAACAACAACCTGAGCCGGGTGAGCATCAACAAGACACAAAAGACTCTCAAACAGGTAACTCTCAACTAATTGCAGTTATTCCGGTGTTACCTAACACAGAACAACAAAATCAAAAACTGGGTTGCAGATTTATCCTCACCCTCCATACAAGAAACTGTGCCTTACAAGTAGAGTTGCAATTCTAAAGAACACTGTGTTTTTCCTTCTAACCCTTAGATCTTTCTTTAATGTAAAGGAACTAAAAATCATTTGCCTTTTTCAAGGGTCAATCTTTCAACTCTAAGCAAATCTCAAGGGTAGCTTCTCATACACGGTTAATCACTTAAAATGACAGGCAGGAAGAAAAAAATATTAACTAGAATTACTAACAAAAGAAAAGAGGATGAGAAGGTTTTGGATTTATAATAGTTGGAAAACTTCTTTTCAGACAGGAAATACTTTAATTCCTTAGGAAGTAAATTTCGGCATCAAGTACAGCGAAGAAACAATCCAGGGATGAATTCAACTGACTTACAAAGAAGGATGTAGAGGAAGAAAGAAAAATGGAATTTTGTTTCAAGTATAATTAAGATGCTGCCACATTTGAATGTACTTCCCAAGGCCTCCCTGAGAGAGCAGTGGCTCTTAAGTCATCCTAGAGAGGTGAAATCTCAGTAACTTCATATTTGTCCATATTTATATTTACATTTTCTTACCTTTTTCTTTAGAAAAACTTCCAAAAAGCCTTGAATTTTCTAGCAACAGATTTATCTTCTATTTCTCTTTCAGGCCCCAAATTTTCGTATGCAAAGTGGGAGAGTCTCTTTTGTCAGTTGTAGCAGGAAATGCTGACACACAAGATTCAGAGCCATAAGCACTCTAAGTCAAAACATTCTAAGTAAATCTTCAAATCACAAAGGCCTAAAAATCACATTTCTTTAGTGCTCTCTGTTCACACAATGGAACACCCCACACAAAAATCCCAAGGCTGATGAAACCAAATTGCCTCTCAGCTCATTACCTCTTCTTCAACCATAGCCAAAAAAGGATGTCAAGAGGAAAACAATAAAAAGGGAAAACACAGTCAGGCTTCACACACACATTTTCTCTATTTGAAATCAGGCACCACTGAAAATCACAAACAAATTTAAACAAAAAAATGTGAGCAGTTGCCCAGAGTTGTGGATGCCTATCCCTGGCAGTGTTTCAAGACCAGGCTGGATGGGACTTTGAGCAAGCTGGTCTAATGCAAGATGTTCCTGCCCATGGCAGGGGGTTTGAAACAACATGATTTTTAAGGTCCCTTCCAGCCCAAACCATTCTGTGATAATCAGTAACCACTACATTCTAACTCCCTGGTCACCTCTCCGAGTATAAACTTCTCTCATCACTTTCTGAAAACCAGGAAGCCTGTGACACCCAGAGCATACTGCATCCATCAGTTCCACAGTACAGTCTCTGTCAGAGTGCAAATCAGGAAGAGAGCTTTGGGCTGCATGCATAACTTCTTTGCTAATATCAGGTCTCTAGCTACATCTTCTGCTATATCACAGAGCAGTTGAGGTTGGAGGACACCATGGAATTCCCCTTTTTGTCCTGAATTCTAGTCAGCTTCAGTGTCTCTTCCTCCCATCACTTCCAAGCAGAAAAGGTTTCTCAAGTACCCAGGCAGCTGAAGTTCGAGCATCTTAAAGGATGGAGACTGAGTAATGTCATCCAGCATTTGACCTTCTGCACAGTTTTGAAAGAAAAAAGAGGTCTCGTCAGTTCAGATGGAATTTCCTGTATTTCAATGTGTGCCCATTGCCTCTTGTCCCACCAGTGGGTACTCCTGAAAAAAGCCTGTTTTCCTCTTCCTTACATCTGCTTGTTATATAAGGTAACTCAGTGGAAAACTTACCACCAAAATAAAAAAGCTATTCCTAAGTATTTCCATGCTAACTATGTGTAGCATTCCCTCAGCTTCATTACATTTTCTACAGTTACATCTAAAATGCATTTAGTGCTGGATGTTAAGTTATAATACATACATTGGTACATCAATTATTATTTTTAAGGACGTTAATCTAATTCAAACACCTTCCAAAACCAAGACCCAACACCATGCGCTGAAGTCTAACACACACCTCTTCCAGCTTTCTAGAGAGTAACCCCACAAGTCAGTTATTTTCTAGGGTCTATAAAAACGTACCCGTAACATAATACACCTGGGTATTTCTCTGTTATAGTATTACAATGACAAAGTACTGGAAAAGGGTTCAGGAAAAAAAAGTTATACTATTCTAAGAATAACATTCAAAACAAATAGTAATCAGCAAAATTTTACATATTTTACAGAAATCAAACAGTACAGTGTACTGTGAGAAAAAAAAATGTGCCACAATTGGTAGAATCTCTTTTTTTTCAAGGCAATGGGAAAAAAGAATGACAGAATAAATTAAAAAAAAAAAAAAAAACCAAAAAAAACAAAAAAGAAAAACCAAAAACAAAGACTTTAGGCCTGCAGGCCTGCAAACACTTAGGCAAGTATGTAGCTCCATGCATGTGCCTCAGAGTGTTTTACCACTGTGTTCAAGAATTTGTCTTTTCAGGCCTGAGGTGCTGGAACTTTTGATGTTTTTTAAAAGATACCTAATGTTTCATAGCAAAGTATGTCAATAAGGACACAAAAGGTTTCATTAAGCCAACAATCTTTAAAAAAAATAAAGAACTTTGACAAATCTTTCAAAACATATAAAAAATACAAACCCATGTGTTTGACTTTTAAGATATCTGAGGGTGCCAGTGGGAGGGAGGAGGGGGCTGCGATTTTTTCAAAACAACATCCAGGTGTTAAAGCACACACCTTCATTGAACCAAAACTGCTGTCCACAAATGCTCATAACTGCAGTAAAGGCAGTTCAGAACCTTCTTTTATAAAACTTAAGTATCAGAAGGCAGGATTAGTTACATACACAGCATGAACAACTTGCTTGCCAATTTCATCTAGGAGACAGTGTTATAAGTGACATCATGCAGAGATATTAACAGCTTTGACCTTTCCTTAAGCAGATAGAAACCTCCAAAATAGCATAATAATTACAAAGCTTTCCAGGGTGAGGAAAAAAATCCCAAACAATAAAAAACTGAAATTATAACACCTACCTAGAACAAAGGAAGTGAAAGAAAAAAATCTGCATAAATTACAATGTGTTAAATCACTAACAAATCTTATTAATCTTATTTTTTTTTTGCAGGATTTCCTTATGACACTTATCTCAGACCTGACAAAGAAGAGTGAATTCGCACCTTCTAATTTGTTGTGGAATATTTTTCTCCCCTGGGTTCTAGAAACAACTTATCTCATTGTTAAATCAGGTATTTTACAGCCAGTAAAAGTATGGGGTAAGTAACAATCTGTTGGATCCATTCAAAGAAAACTCCGCTCCAGTTTTTCATTCATTGTCCTTGACAATCTCAAACTCTCCGAGGTCTCAAATTTCTAAAAACGTGCAGGAATTTCTCTCTCTCCACCAAGCTGTGAAGCTACAGGAGAACCAAGTTCACCAATGTCTGTAGACAGGCATGGCAGTTTCTGCATCTCACAAGAATGTTAATACAGAACTGCCTCTGCAGTCATGTAAGTCAGAGGATACTCAATTGCTTAATGACTGTGGGAAAGACTGCTTTGCTTAACACTGAACTAGGAAAAATACTCATTCTAAAGCTCCTGGTGAGTCTGTGCTCACCACTTGTCCCACAGACTTCCCCTGAAATTTGATTCTGGACAAATGCCCTGGTACATCTTCCCTCTGCAGAATGAAGAAGACAGAGAAAGCCCAAGCACTTACTATATATGCTTTCAATAAAAAACACCAACCACTCCTCTCATCTTACGTAAGGCAATTCTACAAGCAAGGAAATGCCTGCAAAAAGCATTTAAAATTTGGACAGTGGAAGACAAACTTGCGCTAACCACTGAGGACTATCAAAGTTTTGGATAACAAGACCCTCTTTACCTTTTTATTTTTCATTTGCATTCCCACTGATTTCAAGGCCATGCCTTCTCAAGTCAACCCATTCAAAAGCTTTCTAAGAGCATTCAGTTGCACTGACACTCCACATAGCTAACTTCTGAAAAACCTGAGCCATTTGTTTCCAACTACATGCTATGCTAAAAAGGAATAATTAAAATTCCATTAGAGAAGGTCAGAAAGAGTTTAAAGATTTTTAATAAATGCCTTATGAGCAGGTAGATTTTAAGGGCTTGTATGACAAAAGCTTGAAACCTCAAATTACTTTGCTGCAACCTGAGAGGCATAGCGTGCAGCACAAGACCGCTGACTTCAACTGGTCCCTTAATAAAAACAGTTGAAATAGGCCTTTTGAAAAAATTGTCAGAAAATTTTTGCATCTGGCCCCATTCATATGGCTATAGGTGCAAGACAAACAAATTGACCATTATGAGAGACAAATTTTTGCACATGTGAATTTAAAAGCTGCTTCTTCTCTCACCTTGCTTAAATGGAACATATTTATTAACCCTACCTTGACAAAACCAGAAATCTCCACTGCTAAAATCTATCCTGATGTCACAGCCTGTCTTTTGAGCACCGCTGGCCTGGAAGCAAGCAAAAGAAGAAGACAGCAGACTATTCTACCTTTCCAGATACTCAATGAAGAAAAGAGTTGTCCTTATTGGACAGAAAACAGTCCTGGTACTTGTGCCTACTCTCAGCAACACAAGTCAATGACTTTCTTTTGTGGTTAGTGAGGCTGCAAAATATGTCATCTAAAAGATCACAACAACTAACAAAGGCCACAACTTTTGGTTTTTATAAATTGTTTTACATGAGCATAAAATCATGCATGCTGAAGCCAGCAGAAACATGGGAGAGGACTCTAGACCCATGTACTAACCAGCTGCTGCTCTACAACTTGGCAAGAGTACTTCATTTTTCCCAAGCGTTTGGAGTATTATAGTCCAACCATGTCCTACCATTGTCAGGAAGGCAAAAAACACTCCATTATGCTAACAATGCTGTTTCTTGGCTAGGTGCTGTGGAATAGTGTTTTAGAAGTCTGACATGGCCTACCAAGTGCCAGAAATACCACTGGAAGTGCTGCATCTTTAAGCCCCTCAGAATCAAAAAGTTATTTTACTTTCTTGGATCCAGAAGATACTCTTCTGCTGTAGAAGAAAGATTTCACATCCACAGAAAACCACTCAACTTCAAATTTCTACCAAACTTGTGCTGACTGCATGAATCAGGAAGTGATGAGTTATAAATAAAAATACTCACTATGAGAAATAAAAGTTCACACTGTTTTTATGAAGTTAAGACTGTTGCAAGTTATGAATTTCTTTGGGAAAATGAACAGGTGGTTCAGCTTCAGTATGGATCAGCACCTCTGTAGAGTGTTAAAGTGGTGGCTTTGGATACAACTGTCAAAACCACAAGAAGTAGTCTGAGTCAGTGCTGACCTTTTTGTTTATCCTTAGAGAAAGGTAACACTTTGCATCCAGTTAAATCCATCACAGACATACCAAATCAGTAATCACATTTGTCACATTTTAGTTACATGTCCACCTTAAACCACAATGCTATAAAAGCCTACTGAGTTATGAGCCTGTAGTAGAAAGACTTCTGAGCACTGGGCAAGCAGAGCCCAGCTCCCACATCACTGACAGACTGCAGCTTACCCTCCTTCACTAGTATCCCATTCAGCTAACAAACACTGCTATCACTGTGCCAGTGTGCCAAGTAGAGGCCCTTAAAAGAGCATACTGAACTAAGTGGCATATCTTCAAGAGTCACTGCAATAACCTTCATCTCTGGCATCAGATCTGCGGACAACAAAAAAAATGCTCACTTTGGTCAAATACTATAGAAGGAAAGATGATATTAGGTCATTTCCCTCTTCCCCTGCAAATATTGAACCCAAGAAGTAGTCTGACTGATTTATTTGGGGATTTAAGATTACCAGTTGAGAAACCAATTAGACAATTTAAATGCTCTTACACAAAAACAAACCAGGGCAAAAAAATTCAAGATATACACAGAACATAAAAAGCATAAACATGAGTTGCATGGATACCACAGATACCTGGTGTAAGACCAGCTCTGGCATGACCACACTAGAAGTTTTTAAATCCCTTGCTTAGTTGGGCAGTGAAGTCTCCTGGAGTACCACATGACTTTCATAGTGATAACCCTGCAGGCATTCAGATGAAGAGGGTATTCGCTGCTCTTCAGAAATGTACAAACTCTAAAAATACTAAAACAGCTCCCTTTTGTGGTCCTCCTTATCTTACTCCTCTGAGTAAACAGAGTATCACGGGCCACTTCAAGAAAAACAAAATTTATCACTGGAAAAACTAAAGAAAAAAGCTTTTTTAAATATTACATTATTGTTTTTTTAAGTAAAAAGAAAAGCTTTCTGCTACCCTTCTCTTACTACAGATCTGAGTTGTTCCTAGTTGGCAGATAACCATTTGTCAGCTAGAGTGGAAACTTTTGTCTAAGCCTTGCAATTTCCTTTGGTTCTTAAAAATTAATACTGCAGTCTCCTGTAACTCCCAAACATGTTGCAAAGTCTGCAGGTCTTAGAAGTAAGTGAAATTCACTGAAAGCACAGTTCTTCAGCAAGTTAAAGCTTCTTGTACAAAAGTGTGGGAGCCAAGACCACAATATATCAGCAGCAACATCAAAGCAATACTTAAGCATTCAAGGAATTGAAGGATGTCTTTTGTTTTAACACAGTAAATCATCTTACGTGACAAGCTTTCACTGAAGATGATGAGCCACCCATTTTGACAGCAGGCCACACCCACACCTACCAAGTCACATATGCACTCTACTAAGTTGTTTGTGTATGCATGAATCCAGTTGTATTTACAAGAGCTCTGAAAATAAAATCTGTTGTCTAAAAACCAGGACAGTAACCCTTGAAAAAGAGGAAGATGAGAAGACAGTATTTAAGTGGCATATTGAGCAACTCCAGAACAGCTTATTTTCATCCTTAACTAAGGCACAATAAGGTTAGTCATAATGCACTTCAGCTTGGTAGATGAGCTTGCAAGCTGCAAATCACTTTCTGCAGCTAGAGATCTTATTTTATAGATGTTTAAAAGGGATCATGTTCAGGGTTTTTTTGCTATAAAGTTTACACAGGAAATAATGACATACCAGCAAGTACAAAGAAGTGGTATAAACAAGACCTGTTGTAAGGACCCATTACCTTTTAAAGTCCCTCAGGCACTCTTCGTGCTCACAGAAAGAATGGGTGCACTTTAGATTCTTACCCGAGACCTGCAATGCATACACAAGTGCAGGATACACATATCAGCAAATGGAAAATAAACTCCTCTGTGTGCCTCAACTAGTGCATGGAGACCAAGATCATCAGAAACGCCACATGATTGTTAGTTTAGAAGCTGAGAATGGGGACAGTATGGAATGAAAAATTCACAAAGGCACTTCACCTACCACAGACTACACATAGTTACTTTGCACAAAGATATCCAGGGGGAAACTGCTACCAAATGAGACCACACAAGCATGTAAAGTAGAATATACACAGCAAATGTACCTCCTCCTCCTGTGGGCTAGCTCACAGCTCAGAGATGCCCACAAATCACAACCACATCAACTTTTACTTTAATTCTGTTTCACAACAACACAAGTCAGATCTCAAACTTATTGAATACTAGGAGCTTGTTGTAAGTGAAATCATTATAGCCATGATGTTACAGCAGATGGCTGGAGAGTCCCCCTTCACGTGCCAGTTGAGTCACATGTGCCACACGTTTGAGAGCTAATTGAGATACATCCACAGTCTCCACCCTGTTACCGCTCCACAACTGAATGACTTTCTAACAATTTAGAATGTAAATTACATGAGAAACAACTTAAGCTACACAATGCCTAAAGCATCAACAGCACTGTCAAATTGTACCCAAGTTATCTGAAGTGATAGATCCTCTAACAACATAGTTGGAATGGCAATTCAATTCAGGCTAAATATTAAGTTGTGCAATTTCTCACATCTCATTGCATAAAAGTATTTGTACCAGGTATTTGTCTTCCTTCTTGGATCAACTGTATGGTTTCCATTTCTGGCAAAGCTTTTCAAAAAAGCAAATGGAATACGCATTCAATGCAATACAAAGTTCATAGAAACCAAATCCTCACCAGCTACTATTAAATAATTCCATCCCAGCAAGGACATTGTTACCTCACTGAGAAGCCTAAGAACTGAACCTTGAGCACTGCTTTATAAGAGGGGCAATACTTGTCAGGCCAAGTTACTAGCAAGACAACTCAAATCAGGAGACAACATTCAAATACCATAAACTAAGAAATAGGTAGGTCTTAAAAGCAAGATTTAGTTACTGAAAAAGACCCACAGTCTGTATGACAATCACACCTACAAATCCTCAAGTGTTAACAGATGAACATCAAAGCTGGAAACCAACTGAAGGTATAAACAGAGAGGCTAAAAGCCATTCAGAACAAACAGCTTTAAATAAAAGAGATCTAGAAGGAACAAATTTAAGACAAATCCCTCAGCTTATTAAAATGACCGGTCACCTCCAGATACCACCAAAGGCAAAATAAAGAAATCAGTCCTTTTAGTGACTGAGTGACAGGAGCGCCACTGGTAGCAAGATGAATGGCATTAATTCTCGAGAGAAAAATCTCATTCAAAGATTTTCAGAGTAAGAGCTAACAGGCTAGTACTAGAAGTGCCAAACCTTGCTCATGTATCAAGTTAAGTCCCATAGCAAATAGAAGTTTCATTGCTTCTTGAACAATATCAGCATTCCAAAAGAAATCAGCAGCTTTCTAGAACCAGTATGAGATCAGAGAAAGAAATGAGGTGTGCTTAATCTACTACAAACAGCTTGGGTATCTGCAGGCCTACACAGACCAGCAAAAGGATGAGTACTGGTACAGAATTGTTAGCTTCTGCAATGCTCAGCAAGATGCACCAGGTCATTGATTTTTCTGGGTCTCACATTTTAATTTTTAAGTTGGATAATTTTTTCATTCCATGGTCTGCTGCATTTACAGAGTATAGACTATTCCCAACTAAATACTCAAAAGTGCTTGCAACACTATTGCCTTGATGCCCCTGTATCCTGGAATTTTCACCTGCTACCAACTAGTTTTGTTTCTTTACAAGTAACCTGCAGTTCTACATCTCTTCAGACACAGAGACACAGCAAAAGCTCCCCTAATCATGGCATTAGGTTCTCCTAATGCCAAGTGACATCTCTTTAAGTGCTACATTTTTCTAAGAAATTATCTTCCAGCACTTGCTCTTACCACAAGCCACTGAATAGTAACCCAGAGAACACTTCTTCCTTACATCACTCCCGTACACTGGGATTACCTTACATATATACTCACATGTTGTATCCAGTACAGCCAAAGAGGCATCCAGTGCTTCCTAACCCCGAGTTTCCAAATAAGAGTACCAACACTTCAAGAGAGGTTCCCCAAGCAACCAAGAATGCATCAAACCACAGTTTCTGCTTGGCACATTTAACTTTTCAGTCACAAATGGAAAGTAATTTGGAGCAAGACTTCCAGAAGAGAGCAAGGGCATCAAGTCTATGCTCACAAAAGAAAAATAACTAATCCAAATTTGCCAGAAGTGAGGTCACTTGGACTACTTACTCATACTGCTGCATAAGTTTGCATTAATTCTCCTTCCGACTTAGTAGTAAATAAGTTCTTATTAATATGCACATTTTGGATAGCATGATCTAAATGCACTAAATGAAAAAGTGCAATTTCACAGCAAAGTATAGTATTAAATATCCTCAAAGTAGACAAGGTCCTTTTAAAGTTTTCTTCAATAGAAAGCTTTCTAAACCCTGTTTCCTTTTTGTTCCTTTGAGAAAATGGAGAAGCAATTAGCATTTACAGCTTAGTTCCTGCTTCCAAAATACCCCTTTAACTTTTTTTATTATTTTTATGGTGGATATAAATCGCACCAAATTGTTAAATCACAGCTATTTTCTATGCTACCTATACAAATAGGGCTGATTTCTGGCAAGCCATAAAACAATTATGGCTGAATTCCTGTAGCCCTTTGATATTCCAGCTTGCCTGTAGGGCTTCAAAGCCATCTTAGCGCAGTGCCAAAAATCTAATTTCCAGAAGGCACAGAAGGAAAATAAGGCATATCAATTCCCACATGCTCAAACATGAACATACCAAAACCTTAGCACTGGGATGATTATGTTTGAAAGTGACTTAGAACAAACACAGATAAGATATAGCAACAGTTTAAATCAACACTGCTTCAAAGAAGGCAAAGATACAGACACCTTGAGAAAGAGGGCATAAGGCACACTATACCTGATTCCTCAGCACTTTCTGCAAGTTGGGAAGCACATTTGAGCATTCAGCTCTCACCCCTTCTTGTGTGGAAGCAAAGAAAGGGGTGACAAATAATCATAATGTGAAAAAGAAATTGAGAAACTGCCCAAGTCTGCAGAGGAAGCAAAGGCACTTGACAGTACTGATACTGCCTGTAACAATTTACAATTACCTAGAGATTCAGCAATGACAACAACCTGAGAATTTATATAGGTGTATTTCACATTTGCACTATTATTATTATTATTATATTTAATATGGAAGGGTCTCCCCCTCATTTAAGCTGGGGAAGCTGTTTGTTTCTGTGCCAACATGGTTTCTAATAACCAGGAAAAATCTCTGAGAAAGGCAAGGGGACAACACTATAATCCTTTCAAATAACTCCAGCAACATTTCTGCCTTTTAACATGGAATTTCAAAGAGATTCAACTGAACAAACTGAAGAGTCATTACTGTTTTTCTTAACATGAGAAAAACTTTCATATTGGCCAAGGAAAATACTATTTTAGTAATATAATTCACATTGGTGTAGACACACAAAAAACACAAAACATCTTTAAACTCACTGCTATTTAAATGTCTGCTGTTTTTTAGTCAAAGGTAAAAAAATTTTGCCAGCAATTCCTACTGTGCACAGGCACACAGTATGAATGCAGATAGAGAGTCAATATTAAATCAGAATTATGGACTCTCTATTCTAAGGCTGTATAAATGAGTACAAGCAAAATTTGTATAAGACACATGCACCCACATCACACTTTTTCTCTTCACAGAATTAATGCATGTTTTAGAGGTGCTGCAGAAAATTAGCATCATCCAAAACCACCAAATCACAAAAAAAAACCAACAACCACCAAAAAAAAACCAAACAAAAAAAACCAAAACAAACAACAGACAATGACAATTTCATTCTAAATCCATCCTCTTAAGTACCAGCCTGGTGATCTCTAACAAATTGTTTCGTCAATAAAATTAATACCAAAAGAGGGAGAGTAACCTTTAATATTTGGCCTTTCCTGATTGGTGCCCACCTCCCATCCTTTTGAGGCACTTTTGAAAAAACATGCTTCTCATGATCACTAAGAATTTTCCCTAACTTTTATGAAGTCCACTCTTCTTAACTTTAGCAACTAAAACAGCAAAAACCCTTTCAATCCCATACCTGGCCACTGCTGGAGGCACCTTGCACATAATGTGTCCCTTATCTGCTGTTAAATCATTGGGCCCCCAGTGGGCCCCCACATTGGTTTAGTGAAAGTGATAATAGAAGTGGGTCAGACACCAGCTATGTAGTATTAATGTACAGTACAACAGGCTGCATAAAAATGAATGAAAGAAAACTCTCTCCAGAGAGCAGGAAGACGAAGCCTTATCTTGCATGTCAGTCTTAATCACCATTATTTTCCTTTGGTGTTTTTCATGCAAAGATACAAATGTCAGTTTTCTTTATTTCAGAATAAAACTGTTCAGTAAAAGGATGTTCCAGAAATGTTATAAGTTTAGATTAAGTGATTGAAGTTTCAAGGCAAGCAAACTGATCTAATCACTAGATTAGGTTCCAAAAATCACAAAATGTCTATAAAATTACAATATGTGCAAACAAATTTACAGATTGTGTGCAAGGTCTATACTTAAAATAATACATACATATCAAATGCTTATGAAACTGATTGTAATAAACAGAGGTTAATTTAGATTTTAATCAAGAAAATATTGTTGTCTAGATCTAAGGACAGACTACAAAGAGGAACTAAAACCAAAATATAACATTTTTCATTGTCTAGAATACACATATTGACAGCTTCCCAGATTTAAACTACTCCTAAATTAAAAAAAAAAAAAACAAAAAAAAAAAAACCCCAAAAAAAAAAAAAAAAAAAAAAAAAAAAAAAAAAAAAACCAAAACAAATAAGCCCAAGCCACATTTTAAGTACTCCATATTGAAACACAATAGCTACTTTGGATCGTATGTTTAAAATGTCAATCTTCATGTAGTTTATTAGTATTTCAACTAATGTAAACTTCAATTCAGGCAGTAAGACAAAAACGTAAGGAAATATCCCTGCAGTCCAAGATCAGTAATCTAATACAACTGAACTTTTGTTTCAACACCTGCAAGGTCTGCTGCGATTGTTTGACTTTGTTTCTATTATATCACAAATTCAAGGAAGTAACCTAATGTAGATCTGCTTCATAGAAACAAATTTGTTTCTATTTAGTTTCCAGGCAATACTCACTAGAAGGGCAGTGCTAGGATGGGACAGCAATGCCTGCCGAAGCAAACAAATATTTTACTGATGCTGGCTGATTTATTTGATTTAGGTTCAAGGGCTGGTCTTGGTGTATTTGCACACGACTGCCAAAGGCACTTAAAGAGCTTGGATGGAGTTGCTTAACTGTAATTTACACACAAATACCTTACAGTATTTTTAAGTCAGCTGTCATATTTTTTATTTAACAAATTTCCTAGGGAAGAATTTATACAGAGAATGATGAAAGCCAATATATATCCTTACAAGAAAGGATAGCAGGTAATTACAGAGACTGGTTGGAGGGTTATTACTTCCCCCTACGCACACAGAGAGGAGTTTAAGACCACAAGATAGGGAACACATTCATGTGTTCTGGCTGCCTTTTTCTTAAGCAGAAGAGTCTTACATTCAGACTCATCTCAAAAAAAAAAAGAAAAACTTACTGCCTCAGAAGTCTTCCTGAAATATCTCGACCCTTCAAATAGAAAGGATAATGCAACTTATGGCTATATTGCCATTTCTGTTAACCTAACTGTAATGAGTAATGAGTAGACTATAAGTTATGGGTAGAATACTTTTTGCTGAAAAGTCATCACAGCAATATTCTGCAGAAACAGGCTAAAACACAGCACAATTGGAAGGGGCCAAAAAAAGCCTCACCAAATTTAAGATGGGACCTTTTGTTTTAGAGTATTTACTAAGTACAAATGAAATCATTTACAATACTCACAGAAGCTACACACTTAAAAACACTTCAGACATATTACTGACAACCATGCAAGGAAATACCTTGAGTGCCAAAAAGATTTAGTCTTAACAGTGCAGGAATTTTATCACAGACAGGAGCAGACCTTTGCAGCTCTACGAGACAACACCTTAATAGTAGCAAGAAAATAGATTAGGAACCTTCAATATACAGAGAAATTTACAAAAAACTGTAAATTACATTAATTCATTAATTTACATTAATGAAACACACCTTCTGGGGATTTTGTAACTCTCAAAAAAAAAATATATATATACACTTTTTAAGTATGTTTCTTATCATTATCTCTTTATTCCTTGCTATTCCTCATGCCAATGCCCAGTCCATTTTTTTTTAGATATCTGAAATTTACCTGTTGAGAACTTCTTTGAATAGTTAACTGACCTGGTCCAAAACTAGTTCAACTGCACTTCCATCCTCTTATCAACTACTAAATTTGGGGAACAATCTACATAAATACTTTCCACATTCAGTCTTCAAACACAACAAAACCAGTCCACAGCCTTCCTCCCCATGTCTTAAAAACTCCGGTGTGGATCCTCTGTGAAGTTATTGACTGGCAGCAGACATCCACCTCCGTCTGCTCGTTGGCCGGTCCACTGGGTCACTCCCGTGCGTGCTGCCTGTGCTGCACAGGAGCCAGGCCCTGGAATGCAGCGCCTGCTGTGCCAGTGCTCAGCAAAACAAAACCCCCAAGCCCTGTGAGACACAGATGGAGCAAGCCAGCACACACTACGCACAGGACACACACTCTCTGCAGCACCTCCACTTACTAAGCACTCCTCCAGTGAAAGGCAGAAACTGGAAATTGGGTGCAAAGGGCTAGGCATTGGATCTGGCTAAAAAGAACTAATCTTCTGCTTATTAGTGTCCATTTTTTTCCCCTAGCAAAAGCTTATGCCACAGAGACAAAACACAACACCACCTAAAAAATACTTCAAGGGTGGACAACTCTTTTAAATGTGAAAGCTTTTCAGCTTTTTAGTGATATTTAAAGAAACACTTAGAGCTATTACAAAGCAGTATTCATTAAGACCTTTCCACAGAAACAAGTCAAAGACTGTACAATTTCAATATACTTTACTTTCACATAGTTTTGCTTTTCCTTGTAGCCAATGTAGTAAGTCATTTTAAGACACCAAAAGTATCCAGAATTATGTTATGCTGTAAGAAGGCTGCGCAAGGAGAAAACTAACAAAACAAAAAAATATCGAACAAGTCAAAAAAAATCATCTGGCATCATCCTAACTACAAATACCTGCCCTAGAATATTACACCAGATCTGTGCATCTCCACATTCAGAGAGCACACAAGATTTCAGGTTTAATCCACCCTCTCCTTCTTTTCCATAGAAGATGGTGTCAGTGCTGCGATGACACAAACCCCCACTGTGTAAATTATTTTTACCAAGTTCTTCAATAAAATACTCACTTAGAAGTTACATTATGCAAAATTAAATGTGCATATTTTTTGTTATTGTAGAGCCTGGTATGTGATAACAAGAGGAATTAAACCTTCACTTACCCATTTAATATCAATCAATCAAAATTTATTACTTGAAGGGCTGCTTCAAGAAACAGCAAACATTATTGGACCTGCCATTTTTCCACACAGATGATGGAAAACAATGTGATTGCTAGCTTCTAGCCCACAACATCAAGTAGTTCTGTTTACACTGAATCTCCACATTTTTCCTTCTTGGATAACGTGCCCTTTAAAGTTTGCACACAAAAGGTAAAATATTGTCTTCCACTAAGTATACAAGGAAGTATACTAAGTATACAAAGTCCTCAATTTCTCCTATAAGCCTACACCTTGTCTGTTAACCCCTATTTCAAGATATATGTTACGTTCACATTACTTCTATCTAGAAAGGGCAGAACAATTAGTGTCCCACTGAATTGGGTGGAATTCTTCTGTACAAGCTTTAGAAAAGCAGTTGCAAACAGTAAATTTAGATTTGCTGCAAACTACAATATATCCTAGGAATCACCACCAAAATCAATCCACCTCACACTGCTCATTCAGTTCTACTCTTGTATTGCTTTGTTATGTGTAATAATTCACTTTGTTATCATAAACAAACATTTGAAAATAGAAACACCTATGCCAGTATTTACCTTTATCACCAAATGTCCTATGAACAATACATACATCCTACCCTGTATGGTCATGTGGGTTTTCACATAGAATTACAGACAAGTAACTGCAGTCATTCAATTGCAATTTGTAAGCATCAGCTGCTCAGAATGTGTCTGAATTGCATTTAAAAGAAATTACATTTGATCTATCTGTTTGATAATGTAATAGCTGTCAAGACCTCTGTTACCACAGCGTGCACAAAGTTTAAAATCAAACTCGTACAGACCCACTAGGCTCATCCAGGGAGCTCAAAGAAACAAACCTGTACTCCTCTAGAAAGCCAGAGTCAGTACAGGAGTTTGGCACAGTATTAACAGTGTGATACAGCCCATACCTGACATACAAGGGAGAGAATTAAGCCAACGATACTGATAAGAGCTCTGATGACCTCTTATATAAATAGATTTAATTTTAAAATCAATTCCCACACAGATATTTAAGTAAGTATACAAATATTTTATACAGCAGTCTGTTCTTACAGCCCTTTACATATAATAAAAGGCACATCAAAAAGGCAAAAATCATACAAAAAGTAAACAACAGCTTGAATTACAAGCTAAGTGTTTTACAACTAGATGAGAAATCATAATTTTCATGCAAACATATACAACTGTTAGAATTTGACTGTTCCTTTGTCTTCATATATGTCTATCAATCACTGCCAGAAAGGAAAGAAAGAGGATGGTTGCCTATGAACTAAAGGCCGTTGGTATAAAATTGCAGGTGTTCGTCACAAGAATCTCACAAAAATTCATGTAGTCAAGCTTCAGCAGCCTATAGATTTAACTCGGGATTAAACACGTATAAGCTGTGTTTTCCCACTATTGCAAGCATCATCAACGAGCTTTACATTCATGTTGCTGCCCAAATGTATCAAGTTGCCTTATTTACAGATTCTACCAGAACAAAGGACAGATTAATCCTCTTCAACATTTATCTCCAAAACCTGAATTAAAAACTGTAAAAAGCCCCAAAATCAAACCCAACACACAAAAACTGAATCCTAACCACACTGCACAACATTGTTACAAGAATAGCCTTCATACTTAAACAGTACCACAAAAAAAAGGTAACAAATCTATGCCCAATATTTTACAATTTACTAAATCTTAACAATCATGCCTGCAGTTCATATTGCCTAACCTCTAACTGTAAATAATACATGGCTTAAACATTTCTGACACATTTATTTTTCTAAGGATAAAAACTGTACAAATGTAAATGGATTCATAACAATAATTATTGAACAACACACTTAAATTTTTTAAGAAAATGAAAACTACGCCAGTTTTAATACTGAGGTATCTTCTCCCTTGTCTTACTAAAAAAAAAGTGATAGATTTGATCTTACACAGAATAATCTGTTTTTCTCTGCTTCAAGCAAGTAGAATTCTACACATATCCAAAAATCTTTTGCACAACGAGTGTCCTGAAACGACACTTCCTGCCATCGAAAATCTAAAAGAGCTACAATCAATGAATATTAATATTGTAGCTTTAGTAAGAAGAAACTAGAGTTACTTAAGACTAAAAAATCTGTTTCAACAATTAAACACTTTACAAATTTAACCTAATGTGAAATAGTGAAGGATCATATTTTATGACTTAAGAGAGTCAGAACTGATTGGCAGTTTCGGACAGAAATCAGCATTTGCAGAAACATGCCTACAGGGAGAAGAAATGTAGGTACGAGTAGCAACCCTTCCATTAAAAAATTAAAATAAGCACCAACTGAACACATAATTCACACAACTAAACCACCTAAAAAACTGAGCAAATAGACTAGAAAAGTTTTTGACACTGGAGGATGCAGCAGCCCTATTATTTCCCAGATTTTTCCACACTGTTTACATCTAAATAAAGCTAAATATTGGCTTTGAACATGATTATTTTGAGTCACACCAATGAGGTGAAATTATTTATTAGAAAACGGGTTTTCTGTACACATAGTATCTTAAAATCAAAACCACCAATTATTTACTAATGTCACTCATATAAATATAAAACGTGATAGCTTCCCTATATTGAAACTCTTTACACTTTCTTTTAAGTTTGCGAAATGCCCTTTTGAGTTGCTACTGGCTGAATTACAAAGTGCATCTAAAACCACTCGTGCATTCTCAAAGCCATTCAGCTTCATACTCAGTAGCAGCAAAATTAAGTCTCAAGAGTTTCCTGTTAAACAAATGAAGCTCTTCACTAGATATCAGTCATTTCATGTGACCATTCTGCAGCTAAGAGCCACAATTGACCTAAAAGATGCAGTATGAAACCTGTATCTGTTAGATTGATGAAAAAGAAACTCCTGTGTGCCTATCATACTTAGATGGTTAGGCTCAGGCAAATTTAAGAGGGGGAAAAAAGCAAAGAAAACAGACCTAAAACTGATCTAAGTTCTTACAAGTATAGTTAAATATCCTAAATATTTAATGCACATATATACACACACACATATATATACACATCCCAAATATTAAATACACATCATAAAACTGGTTGCCTGTTTAGTAATCTTGATGATCTACCTGCACTAGCTTGTCTGAAAGGAAAACTTCAATCATCTGGGAAGAATCTGCTTATGGGTCCCTATCCTCACATCACTCAGTTCACTAAAATTAATAGAGTTAGGACTCTCATTGACTTTAAATGGAGCACAAAAAGGTTTTTTTTTCAGCTAAAAATCATGCAAAGAAAAAATAATTTAACAAGAATAGCAAAAGGCATCTTTTGCAGTAACTAAATATATTTTAAACTGTTATGATTCACTGAAATCTCATTCTGCATCAACAGACTACCTTAATGAAAACAATCAATGCTGGAAATGTGAACTTTCCAGAGGACAACTGCAGCTGGTCCTTCCTGCACTAAAACATCAAGCAGCTTTACTTCCACCACTTTGTCCTATAATGGTAAAATGTATTGAGCTAAGAGATGCACTAAGCAGAGCTGCTCTCGTTCCACAGAGAAAAGCAACCATCTCCTACTTTTAAAGTTACAAGATTCCAGTGACCAAAGCAAAATTTTCACATTGACTAAGCTATTAGAACAGAAATACTGCCTACCATTTTTTTAATAGGAAAAATTTAGTTTGTCAAAAAGTACCAAAGAGTAACAGAAATTTAACCACTTGGAACACACTAGTTCCAATGCCATTTTGAGACGTGCTTACGAGTCATCAAAACACAAGAGATATGTTTCCTTATCCAACTGAAATACTGTGAGAGTACATCAGGCAACTTTTGAAGAGCATCAGCATTTATAGGGCAAGAAGAAGAAAATATTTCTACATTGCCTAGCATCCATGCAATTAATGAGACATATTACAATGCAAGAACAACAGCTCCGCTCTCAGAGGCAGTATAGCAATGGATCAAAACTAACCACAATCCGGTGACGCACCTTGTTTCACAGACGTCCTTTAAAATACTTCACTTCTACACATAGGCTGATTTTCTTCACATGAATGATGAAAGATAAGCAGCACATGCTTTGAAATACAGGTAGAATCTTAAAAATTCTCCATATCTTCTCTCAGCCAATTTACATCAGCAGACAATATTTGCAAACAGCAGTATTTGTGATTGCATGACGATCCTAAGAGAGCTTTTGTCTTACAAAAAAGACCTGAAATTGAGTCTGGGCATGACTCTACTCTCTATAATGTGCCTAGCAGCCCTGTTGCCATCCCCCCCATCCATGAAACTACTTATGGAAATCAGACAGCAGAGCAGGCCATCGAACAGGATGAAGTAAAAAGCACAAATCACTGCACACTCCTGTATGCTCCACCATGCAAGGATAAACTTAGGCACTAAGTTATCATGAGGCAAACAGTAAGCAATAAAACCACCATCTCAAGCTCAGGATTTTAAGGTGAGACAGACTGAAAGATGAAGAATACTATTTTATTAGGTCACTCAAGCTTATCTCCACTTTGTCCACTGTTGGTCACCATCACCCCTCCACCCTGCCAACACACACAAACCAACCTGCTCTGCACGCCAGTGACTGAACAACACCCCAGTAATGTTGCCACCTTAAAACTAAAGCAACTTTGGGATACAGGACCCTGCTTGCTCTGTAGCAACTATTAGCAGAACAAACACTTGGACACACCTTTGCAAACTCACTGCCAACATCCACTATTTCCAAAATTTCTAGCATAAACAGATAAGCAAAGCCATAGTTGTAGCTGGCAAACTGACAGTTTATCCAGCTATTCTCATAAATTTGAAAAGCAAATGACCTGACAATAATGTATCTCCCTTGTCTCCCCTGGTAGCCGGAATTACTGTGTCTCTAATAAAAAGTGATCTAGTAACAGAAATACTTTATGAGTTAATAACACCTATCTTAGCTTGTTGATTTATTATTTTCAAATTGATCCATGAGCTTTACAGATAGACCTAATGACCTAATTTTTTCCTAACATGCAAACAGCTCAGAGCAGCCACTCTTATCATGAGACAAAAAGAACACTTATCAGATAACTAGATGTTATTATGGCTTGGTAGTATACTAGTTCTTGCTTTTGATTAATCTTATACACCTAAATTCAGCATGCTAAACCCATGGCTCAGGAAAAGTTTGTGAAATTACCAAGTATCTCAAAGCGGTAAGTTATCCCATGCTAAAATAATGAAGTATATAACTGCAGACAAAGTGAAAACAGGTAGTTTGACTAACACTTCAAACATGCATATCATTCCTATTAAATATGCAACACTTGAGCTATCAAACAAAACTAGCAGCACTGATTTACAGAGACCAAAAAAAAACACCTTAGAATACTTTTGTCAAAAATTTTAACAGCACTTCTAAATTAGAAAGACAAACTGCTACCACTTACAAGGCACACATTCCCACCACCCTTTTAAACACTTAACAATAGCAGAAAACATTCTAAGTAATTCACACATGGATCATTCCCCCAATGTGATTTCAAGGTCCTGAAATTCCTTCAGCATCAACAGTTTCAGGAGGCTAAGCAAAGCCCATAAGTGAATGGAATGCCTGTCATCCAGGTTATAATCTGCTGAATGAGAGTGGCTGCAGAGTTCTCCAACAATCCAAGGCAGGTACAAGCATTGTACAAGAAGTCCCCTCCCAGGCTAAACAAGAGGGCATCCTTCCCAGCAGCTGCCACATCATGAAAATTATGCTTACAAACAAAACCCCAAAATAAACACCCTAAAACAATTACATAAATGACTGTGTAACTGAACCCAGCAGCTGGAGACAGAAAGCAAGTAGCAAATGATATATCCCTCACTTACAAAAGTCCTGAACTATATTCTTATTAGCAAGCTCCGTATCACACCTAGCAACCAAATTTGAGAAGCAGAATCATGTTTCAGCAAGCAAATAAATACAGCAGAGATAACAAAAGCAGAGAGGACCACCAACAACTCCTATGCAGACCGGGCTTCAAGTATTAAGCACGCTTCCTACCTCTGATTGAATGACCCATCATCTAATTCATTGAATATGAATAATACTATCTCAGCTATTCAGGTTTCTTAGATCTGTTCTCAAGAATTTTTCTCCCAAACTATCTAGACAGACAAAGTCATGTCTTTTGCACAAGAAATAGAAGAAAGCAAGAGGAAAACTCACCAGGACAAGCTAGGCAATTTAATTCAACAATAAGACTGCAGTACGTCATACAATTCACTGAAAACCGTTTGTGTAGTACTGCACAGATTTAAACAGATCCAAAAAATACACTGACGGTATGAAAATAAAAGACAGTTAACAGCCTGTACTTCAGAGGATAAACTCTGGAGCTGAAATAAAGTAATTCTTACACTCTGATGCTTAAGAGATGGAAAGTATTCTAGAGAAAACACAATCACCGATATAAAAAAGTCACAGCTTGGTATTTTCCAACTGAGAAACATTAAATAAAACTGTATGTTTTTATCCTACCACAAAGCAAAGCTTTTTTTATCTCAAGACTCAAAATTTTCCTGTCTTTTGCTCCATGAACATTCAATTTATCCCCTCCCAAGCTCCAATTTATGACAATGTTGTTCCAAGGAACTGGAGAAGTACTAGATGCCAATAAAGATAACAGATCAAATGAAAGATAACACCTAAGTATTGTGTCTGTATAGATAAATAAACCTGCTCACTTCTTTTATTTGTACTGTTACCTCAACCAATCCCACTACAATAATCAAGACAAGCAAAGGCTCAGGAAACAAATCTGAAAACAAAAGGCTTCTTACATGTCTCCCAGCCAAACTTGTGCGGGTACAAATGCACCACACATGCACTACTAATGCACCTTTTGAGACTTTTTTATGTACTCACAAAAAGATGAAGCCCAGGTGATGAACACGCAGGGTGTTGAAGGAATCCAAACACAAGTAGCAAAATCGGAACACCAACACACGTACAGGCATCCTTATTTCCAGTCATACAGACATCGGGAGAAAACAACACCAGCCAGAAGGAAGTAACACGTGGGCAAAAATCGCCAGTGAGCACCTACGCTGGGACAGAAGCTAACTCCATGCCACCCACCACCGAGAGACCAGAAGGAGTCGGGACCCAGGCCCACGGCCGGAGCACGCTCTGCGACCACAGGCAGCCGGGAGCGGACATGCCGCGGCAGCAAGCGCGTGAGGGGCAGAGAGGAGCCGCTCCCGCCCCCGGACAGCCCCACAAGCGGCGGGAGAGAGCCCCGGCAGCCCACCACCGCACTGGCGACCGCTTTTGTTCTCCACCGAGACCGGCACAGACCCACCGCCTGTGCCCGCTCCGGGCCGCCTCCAAGCGCTCATCCCAGGGCAGACCCCACTACCTCTTTTCGGCCTGGGGAAGCTCTCGTGCAGGTGAAAGATGACTTTCTCCACAAAGTGCTGAATGTTGCTGTGCTCAGGGCCTCTGACAAACACCATCCAGTCGTGGGTGAAGCCCTCCACGGTGGGTTTCTTCCTGACCTGGGCTCGGTGCCCCAGCTCCAGCTTCACCTGGACGGCACACTGCGGGGGAAGAGGCGGGGAGCGGCCGGTGAGCGCCCCAACGAGCGGAGATGGGGCTGGCGGCCGGGGGGAACCGGACCCATCGCGGGCAGTACGCGGACACGCGGACACAACCGTACCACAAACATTGCAGAAAGGATTTGGTGGGGGGAGAGTTGGCAAAACCAGCAATGCACCGCTGAAACAACAATAAAACGGCCCCGCAGGCGAGGGCGTAGTACAGCCCTCGGTGTCACCGGGAGAGCGCGGGGAGGCGAGCCGGGCCCGCTGTCAGGGACGCCTCGGCGCCTCCGCGCTCGCTGCCCGCGCTGCGGCGGCAGGACCACGGCTCCCTCTAAGTGCGTGCGCGCGCCGCGCCGCCACCGGGAGCAGCGGGAGGCAGGGAAAGCCGCATGCGAAGAGAAATTCCCGGTCACGCCAGCCCCTTCCCGGCGGCGCCGTGCAGCGCGGGGCGGAGGGCTGGAGAAGACGCGCGCTACTCACTCACCGAGCCGGCCATGCCTGGGGCGCCGGTTTCGTCGGGGCGCTCGCTGCCGTCCCCCACCCCCACCGCGCAGCCCTAATTCATGAGGACGTGGAGGAGATGGCGGGCGCACAGAGAAGCGGCGAGCGGGAGGCAGGCATCCTCTGTTGTGCTGCTCCGGCCGGCGGCGGCGGCGGCTGCCGGCTCTGGCTCGCGGCTCCGGCTCCCCGCGCTCCCGCGCCCGCTCCCCGCCCGCGGCAGCCCCGGCGCTCGCCCCAACCCCGCCGGCCAGGGCAGCACCCGCCGCGCATGCGCACCGCGCTCCTGCCTGACACAGCGTGAGGGACACAGTAGTAAGTGCCGGGGGCGGCACCGGCCCCGCGCGACAGCCAATGGTGCGCAAGCTCCTCCGCGCGGCCCCGCCCCGGCCCGCCCGCCCTTAAAGGAACAGGTTGCGGCCCGGCCGGCACCCGCGGCACCGGGCCTGGCGGCAGCTCCGCCACAGGCGCTGCCCGCGCTAGCAAGCCCCCCCGAAAAGCCCTCGATGAACTCTCTTGCAAAAACAAAGAGAGGAGGACAGCAAGGGAATGCCCGACTTGCACAGGGACGGCAGGTGATGATGGGCACGCAGCAGGCAGGAAACAACAAACGCGTTTCTTCAACACGTTTGTAGCGCCAGCCGCTATTTCTACCTGTAACGGGCTGAGAGTCTCCTAAAACACGTCTACTGCCTCAAACATTTCCGTATCTCGTCCGGGTATGGCAGATAATGTGGGGCTTCCTGCCAGGGGAAAATACCACTGTGGAGATGAAGTGATTGACTGTGAATGTCTAAATCACGTGCTGACGTTCGTGAGATGACTATTTTTCAACAGCCATAAAATTGTCAAAAAATTGCCCGCATTAACTTTTGGCACATGGAAAACTGATTTAGTCCTTTCGGTGGCTGTATTTTTTACTGTCTTCGGTGACTGGGCACAGGGCACGCTTCCTGGGCCTTGCAGGTGCCACCGAGAGATGGCGCGCCGAGCCCTCGAGCTAATATCCTCATTTGACCTCTCCGGAGCACCACGACTTCTATCTTCTCTTTTCATTTCGGAAATGAGCGCACATTGCACAAAGTTTAGCATTTAATAATTCCTTCGAAACTACGGAGCTGCATTTCCTTTCTTAAAGATGTCGTAAGCCCTAATTAATAAAATCTGTACTAAGTATTGAAAAGGATTAATACAATTTGTAAAAATTCCACAAGTTACAACGTGACTTGAAATGTATATGAATATCTGTGTATATGAATATCCATGTTTTAAAATCCTGATGTGTATATCTGAAACTTCGCATATCTTCTAATAACCTTGAATTAGGCAAGCCAGCAAAAATAAGAACTCCTGCTGAGTCCATAAACACACTAAAGCTGATTCTGGCAAGTTTAGAACCTTGTTCTTGAGTAAGGACTGTGGATGCAAGGGCAGAGAGGCTGGACCACCATAGAGTTTAATGCAGAGTGCTGCCAGCTGTCAAGAGCCATCTGAACAGAGCATCATCTTCCTAGATTGGGATGCTACTGGAAGGAATGGAGCTTGATTGTTCTCTGGAGTCCTTCAGCACTGACTTATTTCTTATGTATTTCAACAAAGTTGTTTGTCCTCTTGACTTGAAATGGGACTGAATCACTGCAAACTGTTTTCCTATGACACATACCAAGTGTCACAGTAGAAATGCTTCTATTACCTAACTTCATTCATTCCAAGTGCCTTTTTCGCTAATTTAACTGAGACCACTCGGCTGAGTAATCATTACTCAGAAACATCTGCTGATTCATGCTCAAATTTGGAAAAAAGGAAGCTGTTTACTGTTTGTCAGTTGTGAAGCAATGTTGATTTTTAAACAAAAAAAAAAAAACCAAACGCAGCATTTGTATTCAAGCTGAAGGGGTTGAGATGCAATTACAGCTATTATTTTAAAATATAAAAATTTCATTAATTCCAAATATAATCTTTGACTGACAGGAGCAAAATCAAAGAACAATCTCGAGCTGTTAAGTGACAAACTGGTGCAACTATTGACTTCATTTTGGATTAACAGTTTAAATAAACATTCTTTGATCTCATTACAGCAGATGGATGTAATTATGTGCATATGAATGTGCAAAGACACTGGTTTAAAGAACTACAGAGTTATAAAGGTGAAGGCAATTTTCTACAAGTGCTATAGAGTACTGCTTAAACAAGGTTTACCAGGGAATAGTTACTCAGCTGCTGGAAAATAGGAGACATTTAAGTTACGTTCTTAGAGGTGTTTAACAACCTGAATGTTTATGTAATCAACTCCTGCAATGCTAAAAATGCTTGCACTTTTTATGTGTGCTGAAATGACTGATACAATTGTAGGCTTCCTGAAAGGCTCCAGTTCCTGTGTTCAGAAGTCTTCAGTCACACCTGCATCAAGCTGGACACATGTCCTGGTTTAGGGCAAATTTGTTAAAGAATCTGCAAAGGAGGGCCCCTCCAGAAAGCAAAACCCACACGGCTCCTCCCCCCCCAACCGGTTCGGGAAAAAATTCCTTGGAGAGAGGTGGAAAGAACCTGTTTATTTGACTGGCCCAGCACTCCCCAGCACACAAAATGAACAATACCCGATGACACCGCTCTGAGAAAGATGACAAAATCAGAAAGTCTCTTTCGGGGGTGATTGCTCTGTTCTCAGTCCCTCCGGCGCTGGGCAGCTGCTGCAGCTGAACCTTCGGTGTTCCCGGGTCCCAGTCCGGAGCAGGCTCGAGATGGTCACAGAAACAGGAGAGGAGAAACAGTCCGGGAAGGAATTTGGACTGTTTAGCTAGAACTAGCTAATAAGCAGATGCAAAAGCGGGAGGAGAAGCAAGAGCAGAAGAGCAAGCAAGCAAAGCAGCAAGCTGAAAGCAAGAAGTGAAAAACAGCCCTATGTACTGCTGTCTCAGTGTTCCTGATAAGAGAAACCCAAACAAATTTCCACTCTTCAGAGCCAGTCTTAAAGGCACAGAACAGATGAATGGGGATACAAGCATTATCACGTCACCCCAGGACAACACATGATGCATAGATCCCAGATCCCTGATTTACATGGAACACAAGTCAACATTTCTGCTCCGTATACAGCTGTGTATAGAGTGTAGAAGTGTTTGTGCAGCATTACATCTGACCTAAGAGGAGCTGTATTTCATAGCTGTACTGTTTCTGTTGTGCGGTGATTCCACACATGACTGAAAGGAATTGCTGCCTTTCTGTATTGTTTTCTTACACAAAGCAGATATGTCTTATGCCACAAAAAAGAAGACTGTTTCCCGGCTCATTTGGATACATTTAATTGTCTTCAATATTTTAAACACAGCTGTTTTAAATTTCTATTTGAAGTTTAAATTTTGTGACCCAAGTCTGACTGACTCTTAAATAGGCCTTGTTTTCAAATATTTCAAAATACACTATGAACTGAAAAAGCTGATATTACTGGCTATTAATGAAACCACTGTGCCTTTTCAATGTATCATCAGTCTGAATTTCTCTATATTTGAGTTCTTTTCTTATGCAGACAAAAAAAAAATCATAGCCAATCTTGATCCAAGCCAGATATTGATTACAATGGCCTGAATCAGAGCCAAAAAGTTAAAATAAGCCTACAGCTGATCTTACACATGCAACAAGGAATATGACTTAAAAAGTTTCTTTGTAATGCCACTCTGACTGCCAGGATCTAGTGGCAGAATACTATGTCTGGATTGGCTTTCTTTGGTTAGCTACAAATGATGAACAAATGCCAAGCAGCCTGAGCCAAATGTGTCCCTGTTTTGAGGTTTTATCCACTTGTTAATTTCTAACCACAAATCAAATGGAAAATAAGCACTTCAGATAGAAACATATAAACTCCCTTACCAATAGGAAGGATCTGGAAGACCAAGGCCTGCGTGATTTAGAAAACAATATAAAACCATTTATAATTCACCACTGGTCACCTCAGAGGAACATAGTAATAACAACAGAAGACAAATGCAAAAAGGGACCATGGCTGTGCACAATATTACAGTATAAAAGGTTGCTTGTTTTGTTTTTGTGATCTCTAGGGACACATAAGGAAATTCATCAAAAGTGGAAAAGTCTTCTTGAAAGACCTACAAGGAAGTGTTTAGGGGTTTATTTCCTCACAATAGTGGTGTCCCTAGAGGAAATGCTCCTATTAGTCAGAGAAATAAAGTCAAATGCTCTACTCTTTTTACAGCTAGAGAACCTGTTTTGGATTTCTCCAGCCATAGCCAGGACAGTCTGATCATATGTGCAAGGGAGCTATTAGGGAGTAACTTCAATGAAATCAGTGTTCTCAATTTCTGGCCTGACAGGAAATCTCTCCATTAGCCATCAGTCAAATATAAAGCAATTATGTGACCATCTTCACTCTGCATCAGGTTCTTGTGGTGGCAGCAACCTCAATTTGAATCCAAGTTATGGCACCAAAAACACTGTCATGGATTGACCCTGTCTGTATGCCAGGCACTCACCAACATCTCTCTCTCACTCTCTTCTGCAGCTGGACAGGGGAGAGAAAATACAACGAAGGGTTCATAGGCTGAGATAGAGATATAGGGAGACTACTCATGAAATATTGTCATGAAGGAAACAGGCTTGAATTAGAGATATTAACTAAATTTATTACTAACAAAATCAATAATGAGAAATAAAGTAAAACCTTAAAACACCTTATTCCCACTCCTCCTTCTTTCCCAGCTCTACCTCCTTCCCCCGAGCAGCACGTGGAGACAGGGCATGGGGGTTATGGTCAGTTCATCACATGTTGTTTCTCCCACTGCTCAGGAAGGGGACTCCTTCCCCTGCTCCAGTGTGGGGTGTCTCATGGGAGATGTTCTCCATGAACTTCTCCAATGTGAGTCCATCCCATGGGTAAGTCCTCCACAAACTGCTGCAATGTGGGTCACTCTTCTACAGGGTGCAGTCCTTCAAGAACAGGCTGCTCCAGCCTGGGTCCCCCATGGATCACAATTCCTCCCAGGAAATCTGCTCTGGTGTGGGCTCCTCTCTCCCCAGGTCCCTGCCAGGAGCCTGCTCCAGCACAGGCCTCCCACGGGGTCCCAGCCTCCTCTCAGGCACCCCCTGCTCAGCTGTGGGTCTCCTCCACAGGCTTTAGGTGGATCTCTGCATCCCTGTGATCCTCCATGGGCTGCAGCTGCTTCAACATGGTCTGCACCATGGGCTGCAGGGGAATCTCAGCTCCTGTCCCTTCTGCTGCACTGACCTTGTGTTTGCAGAGCTGTTCCTCTTCTCTGGCTGCAGTTCTGCATATCTGCACAACACTTCTATTTTCCTTCTAAAATCTGTTATCACAGAGATGTTGCCACCATTTCTGATTGGCCCAATCTTGGCCAGTGGCACGTTCATCTTGGAGCTGGTTGACTTTGGCTCTGCCAAACATGGAGGAAGCTTCCAGGAACTTCTCACAAGAGCAATCCCTGTAGCTGCCACTACCAAAATCCTGGCCATGCAAACCCAGTATACCACTATTAGTTACCATTAGTTACCATTAAAAGTTGACCATTATCTAATTCAGGAATTTATACATAAGATGACCACCATGTCTTGGTCATAGAATACTTATGTTATTCTACAGCTTCATTGCAAGAGTATCAGAAAGGTACAAGACTACACTATCTTCACTTTCATTGTGAGAGCCATAAACTAGCCAAACCTTTATTCCCAGTATCACTACAAAATGAGAATCTGAAATTGCTTAACATTACCTTGGTGAAAAACTTCTAGTGAAAACCAGATTTTTAAATCAGTGATAAGTACTCATATTGCCACTGGGTCTTAGCTGTCCTTATCTTTAATGAATCCTTGATTATGCCCTCACTGATTCAGAAGGTAGTTTTACTCCAACTTTATGGATGGCAAATTGAAACAAAGAGACTAAATTATTTAACCAGGAAAAAAACAGATAAGGTATGAAGGTTGAAAGCAATTAAACACAGTGAGAAGAAAGCTTGGCCCTGAAAAAAATAGAAAAAATTAAGAAATAGAAAAAATCATGTAAGCAAAAGCAGTATTGGAGAACAGAGAAACTGAAGTACACACCTAGTTCAATATTTGAGAGAACATTGCAAAGTTTAAGGAATATATTACATATATATTTTCAGACATCTGGCCTTAGGAGCTTGATAGGTGTCGCAGACATTTTTTCATAGAAATTCTTTCTTTGGGATTTGTGTATCTTCTGGGAAGCAGAGGCCCCAGAGAGAGAATGTAAACAATGATTATCAGCTGCTGTGGAATGCAATAGGATGCACCTGTAATTGGTTCATGTTCCATGTGTACAATTAAGGGCCAATCACAGGGCAAGCTCTCTGGAACACAGGACAGAGAACTCTCTTGTTTTTAGATTTTTTTCTATGCTATTCTTAGCTTAGCAGCCTTTGCAACTTCTCTCCTTATTCTTTTTAGTATAGTTATAATGTATTATATATCATATATCAATAAATCCAGCCTTCTGATCATCAAACAAGATTCTCATCCTTCTCTCACCCTGGAGACCTTAACCAGGTCACTGTAATAGATAGGTACTTTTCAGAAATCTAAACAAAATCATATGAATATGATACATATGAATATAGCAACTTTCATATATTAGAAAGCTGTAAAGCATGATTGGTCATTATACAGGAGTCAGCCAATAATCACAGCATAGTGAGGAAGCCAGAAGTAATTTTTATGAAGTTGTAGAGGGGAACAAAACAGAATTGAGATGGCTAGACATGTTTTGCCAGCTGCTAGAAGGGGTTCAATGAATCTGCAGTCTGTATATTCTGACTTACCATTCAGGATTCAGATGCCCTTCCATATAAGCTCTGTGTGGTCCACTGAATTCAATAGATTTTACTAGTAAGCAGGTGTACTTCATTTACATTTCTCCTAATGGTAGGCACCCCTCAATGAACAATGAATTTCCTATCAGAATGCTTTTCATCACCATATGTCATCAATTCCAGACACTTTTACATATATTTACAATTTCCAATAAAAACTTCCCAGCTCTCCAAAAGATACAAATGCAAAAAGCATGCTATCCTGATTTACTACAATTTCCACCTTTCAATGCTCTGCTGCCTCACCCATTCTCCATTATTTGTTCCTCAGACAGCATATTTAAACTGACAAAAATTATACATTTTATCCACTTCAGACTGCAAATACATACAAATATGTGTGTGTGTGTGTGTGTGTGTGTAGAAAGTAAATATTATATATATATATATATATAAACGTAGAGCAAGAGCAATAGTTTCCCATCACATCATTCATCAATGTTCTTCAATGTTCTGCCCTTGCATCCCCACCTCAAGGAAATCCTTGAGAGGCTAGGGTAAAAAGGTGCCATGATTCTTATGAAAATGCATGCCAGGAGTCTTGCAATCTTTCAGGGGAATTCTAGGAAGAGATACAGTCTCCAGTCAGGCTCATTGTCTCCAGGCTAAACAACCCCAGCTCCCTCAAGTGCTACTTGTATATTTTGTCCTCCAGACCCTCCAAAAGCTTTGCTCTCTTTCTCTGGATATATGCTCGGGCAAAATGCCTGTTCTGTAGTGAAGGAGGGGCCCAAAACTGAACACAGGATTCAAGGTGCAGCCTCACCAGTAAGGGGATGATCACTTCTTTGGTCTTGCTAAAGTCACATGATGACTTGCAAACACACACTGAGTAAATCAAAACAAATTAATAGTCTTGTTAATCTCAGTGACAACAATTGGAATACTCATGTGTTTTAGGGACTCTGAGCAGTCTTCTTGTAGTTTAGTGACATTAGCTAATGTTCATTTAAAGAAAAAAATGGAGCATAAAACAATCTAAATCACATCCTTAACTTCATTACTTAGGTTTTGCTGTGCTGTATCATGTAAATGAAAGTAGAATGCAGTTTGTTATTTTGCAGTCTAGAGAGGTTCAGCTTCCATTACTGGTCCTTGGCTGTCCACAGTGTATCTCATTCATTGTTGCGCATGAGAGTATGAAGATGAACTACCTAAAAAGTTACGTCTGGATTGTGCAAAGGAACAACAACAGTTACGTCTCCCTGCAGTTTCCTTGAAGTGTTCATCACCTGCTCATACTAGTGATGTTTGGCCCCACTGTATGTTTTCAAAGTTATATTATCCAGCACTAGAAGTGACATCATGGGCACATAGTGGCAATAAGGTTTGAGTTGTGTACTGTTTCAAAAGTATTTCCGCCTTGTGTGGGACATAAATTTGTTACAGTGTATTCCACAACAAGACGGTGACTTCTTTCTAATATTGTAACTATTGTTGCCACTGATTTAATAAAATCAGATCTAGTTGTACTAGATCAGAGTAGTATGAAACCAGTCTCTGGTGAGGTCCTAATTTCAGTGTTATCACCCCACTAGCTATTCACTTGCATTCATGAAAAAATATATTAAAGGGCTTTGTAGGATCCATGAGCCTGAGAGTGAGAACTGATGCCAAAAATTCTTCTATCTCTTTAAAACTCTCTGCCACTCGATACAATCCATGGGACACTGAAATAGTCCAAAAGCGCAATTATCTTTGTCAGAAGTATGCCTCAAACTTTGTATATTACCCTTCAGTAAAGCAAGTGCTGTACAGACAGTCAAAAAATGCCATGGGCCTTGCTTGCACTAACACTAGCACAGGAGAGACTTTTTATCTATCAATTCCTACAGGATAAAGTTCAGCATGGCATTTCAAGCCTAATCTTGTGAGTCGCAGAGTTCTCCCTGGGAAGAGTTAAGCAATTTTCACTCTTACTCATCTCAATAGCCCGTGAGGATACAAATCAGGGACAAATCGGCTTTTCTCAGTTCTGCCCTCACACTGGATTTGCATTGAAGTCCATGGAAGCTCTGCATGGGTGGAGTGATGGCCCTTCATAGCTGACTAGTGTTTGGAGCAAAGCCAGCTGCGTTGAAAGTTGAATGCATTTTAGATGAGTCTTCTTAGTTATAATGGCTAAAGACTTAGCTGACTAGGCAGGTCCATTTGCTAAAAGCGTATTTCATTATCAGGCTCAAGAGATTTAAAATAAATATATTTCAATAGTGGTAGGCTTTGCTGCTATTGATTTCTGCAATATATTCTTAACTGGAACTTTTATTTCTCTGCTTCATGATTAAAGCCAGAATTGCGTTCTGGTTTGGATAAAATTCCATGTAAGAAATGAGATATGCAGATTAGGCCATTATCAGTGCTATGATTTTCATTTGCATAGCAACCTTCAGTGGGAGACCTTACAGCACACTACAAATGCTGCCAAGAGAACCTTCTGGCATTTCTTGAGAGCATTACCATGCAATACCCCTCATGAGATTAGATTGTCCCATAATCAAACAACTTAGAATATCCTAGAAAACATGTAACTGGAGACAAGGACTCCTGCCTAGTGTTTTTCCTGGAGGAAAATTCACAAGCCAGAGAACAGGGCCCTTTTCACAGATTTGCTGACCCTTTTAAGGACTCTTGTCACATAAACTGGAGGGTGGTAGTCCTATTTGGTAGCCCAATGCAAGCTAGCCGAATTCTATTTTTATTAGTTTTTATATAACAGATAGACCATATTAAGACCTGCAGAAATTGTGTTGGAGACACCACCCAAAGGTGTCAAATTTCTTTCAAAAGGGAAAACTGATTTCAAAAATTTTCTAGGGAAAACATTTTTCTGCATGATCTGCAGCAGATATGAACTGCTCTGAATCAAACCCAGTTTTAACTTTGACACTGATGCTACCTTCAAAACCTCCAAGTATTTCTACTACTTTAATGGAAGACCTTGAAAGCTGGGGACACCACTTCAGGCCACTACAGGAGACCTATCTCGGTTTCACAGCCAGGCTCTATAAGCCTTGCAAGTTGAAAGACAATCAAAAGCAATATCTGTAAATTGAAGTATGTCTTGTAAGAGATATCTTCTGCTCTTGTCCTGCTTCTGAGATATCAGCCTAGAAAAATATGTAATTAAAACAGATTGAGACCATAGGACAGTAAATGGTTTCACGAAGATGAGATGGGCTCCTTTTGTCTCAAGACACAGCTGAGTCTCTGGAGCTACCAAGAGCCCTTTGTGAGAGCATTCCTGTTACATACAGTGTTCTTGTGCCTCAATGTCCTCAGAT